>NC_050576.1:38204829-38251472 GCF_011100635.1 Trichosurus vulpecula | reverse complement strand
AATACAATGCAAAGACAATTAAAAATACAACAAAACATTTTGTTATTGTTCAGTAATGTGAGAATCTTTACCACTCTCCTTGGGATTTTCTTGGCAAAGATAATGGGGCAATTAGCCATTTCTTTCTCCAACTCATTTTGCAGATGAGGAAACTGAGGTAAACAGTTAAGTGACTTGCCCAGGGTCAAACAGCTAGTGAGTGTCTGAGGCCAGATTTGAACTCAGGAAGATGTCTCTCTGATTCCATACCTGGCACTCTATCACGTGTGCCACCTAGCTGCCCAGGAACCTTAGTTACTCCATCCCTAAAACGAGAGATTTGAATTAAATTACTTCTAATGTCCTTGGTTCATGGGATTGGTTAGTACCTTAGGGGTGAGTCCAAACTTCTCATTTTACAGATGAAGAAACTGAGTCACAGGACAGATAAATGACTTACCCAGGTTGCACAGGTAATAAGACACCAACTTAATGTGAACATAAGGGAAGAGAAGGGAAAGGGAATAAGAATTTATATGGTGGCTGTTATGTGCTAGACACTGTACAAATATTACAGGCCTTTACAAATATTGTCTCATTTGATCCTCACAGGAACCTTGCCAGGTGGGTTCTATTAATATCCACATTTTACAGTTGAGGAAACTAAGGCAAACTGCGTTTAAGTGACTTGGTCAGGGTCACCACAGTTAGTAAGTTTCTGAAGCCAAATTTGAACTCAGATCTCCTGACTCCAGGAACAGAGGTCTATTAACCACACCACCCAGTGGCCTACTATGATCATAGAATCACAGATTTAGAGTAGGAAGAACCATCCTCTTTATTTTACATGTAGTGAATATTTTGTGGCCTCACTGTCCCAGAGCTAGGCTGGTTATATGCCCTTCATTTCTAAAGGTACCCCTGAGGGGCTAATGTGTGATTCTCTAATGTTATCAGCTCCAGCCCCAATCAAGGTGTGTTCCACCCACAGTTAGCTGCCAGGGACTGGTGCCCCAGTTCCATCGACCAATTACCACACATTAGCTTTTACAAAGAGATATTTATTTTTGAGACAGAGCAAGAACAGATCTTCTGTGAAAAAGAACTGGTCCAGTGAGTGGGTTACATGCTGTACTTAACCTCATCCACTCCAGCTTCTTTAACAATTTCCAGAATAACCACATCAACCGAGGTTTCTTCTGTTGCAAAGAGAACAAAGCCAAATTGCGCCTTTCTTGTGAAAGGCTTCAGTTGAGCATTAGCTTAAGTAAATGCCATCACATACAATGGCTACATCTCTCCTTCTCTCTCTTCCCCTTCCACTACCTTGATTATCTTTCCGTGGACGACAGAAGAGCCAGATAAATAATGAATGTTTGTGCTCACTTAACACATTCTTCACAGGCGAAAAGGGAAAGAAAATATCTTCAAAACCTGGCTGTCCTTTTATAGATAAAGAGTGGGTGACTACTAGGCCCTACCTTATGACTGATTGTCTCAGATATCCTTGCGATTTAAATGACAGGGAGGGAGGCATCCCATTTCAAAGCAACGATTCCACTCTAAGATGTTGAAAGAAAGCCACCCAGCAGGTGGATCCCCTGGCTCCTGTGTCAATGGAGCCCTGGTTGTGTCACCCAGCAAGGGGTCCTAGAAAGCCCAGACTCACTGTTTACCCTATTTTCTTCTGCCTGTTGTAAGAATGAATCCTCACTCTCATGTGAAGAAAGGATGTTTCAAGCTCAACCTTAGCCTAAATTCTCCATCACGACCAATCAAAGTCAATCAACAGTCAACAAGCATTTATTAAGCTCTTATTATGTGTTGTAACTGAAGATACAATGAATGACAGAAACAGTCCCTGACCTCAAGGAGCTTTCAGTCTAATGGACAGGGTAATATTCAAACAATTATGTACATACAAGATATAAAGAAGGGATGCCAGTGATCACATTACCCCACCCCACCTTCATCACCCCCAGCATCCTTCAAATCAACACTCAGCTCCCAAAGTTCCATCTCCTCCAAGGTTGCTTGACCTCTATTGTTTTCCCTTCATTCCCCAACTACTCCCCAGCCCCAGACATTTATTTCCCTTCAGCCAAGAAGACATGATTGCTTTGTTTTGAGCACTTCCCAAATCCCCTTTTCACTTGGTCCGCATGACAGCAAAAGAGAGAGGGATGCATCAAAAGAGGATTGGCCATTTAGCAAAGAAAAGTGACTCACTCAACAGACTTTAAAGAGAGAGGCAAATTCCACTCTTACTACTTCTCTTCCCATCTTCCAAATATGGGGAGATGCTGTGAGGTTCTCTCTTGAACCTTTAGTGATGAGTGAGCGGGGTGCCTCTTCCCACCCTCACCAGAACCTATGTCAGATACAGATACTCACATGTGGCTCCCGGAGTATGTACTTATCAGGTAGTTTGTTTGTGTGTTTGTTTTTTGTCTGAGCATAGGTGACCAAACAGTGATCCAGGGATGGACATTTCCAGTCTTGGAAGCAAACTGATGAATTTGAGAAGTCAGGAGCTCCTGGGTCACTCAGTCAAAGCTGATTAGCAGCAGAAAGAATTTTTCTGCTACTACAGCCTTTTAGGGAAGATGAAACGCCAACAGGAAGATGAGTTCAGACCCTTCCTAAAAAGACTTGTGGGATTAATAGGACAGTGCAGAGCTGAGGTGAAGGTGAAACAATGATGCAAAATTCCTTTAAAGGAGTCAGGGGGTATGCTTTTATCTTTCAAGTGTCAATCTCCCCATTAATTGGAGAATGGCTAATCAAAGTGTGGTACATGAACATAATGGATTTTTACTGGGCTAATGAATGATGAATGTGATGAATACAGAGAAGCATGGAAAGACTTATATGAACTGATGCAAAGAGAAATAAGTAGAGCCAAGAAAACAACATACACAATGACAATAACATGTAAAAGAAAAGAACAACAAATACAAAAAACTGAAAATGAGTGTTGCAAATTTACAAAAAACAAGTAGGTGGGAAGGCCTGATTATATCTTTGTTTATAAGTAGGACTCAAGCCCCTACTTGCTAGGTGCTAAGCCAATGTGGGTGTGAAGACCTCAGGGCCCTAAGGGGAGTTGCTAAGACCAGAGCCTATGATATGTTCGCTGAGTTCTAATCAATCAGATGAAGGCTAGGACTGTATAAAAAGAGAGCAGCAGAACTGGGAGCAGCAGAACCAAGAACTGAGAACTGAAAATTGGGACCAGCAGAGTGGAGAGAGGCAGGATTCAGAGGCAGAGAGCCAGTATCGAGAAAGAGTGCAGAGCAGAGAGTTGGGAACAAGAGAGAGTTGTGGAGATCAAGGAACTAGGAGTCAGCAGAGCTGCAGGAGTGAGTGATGAGTGGAGAGTTAGGATTTGTGAGTGATCTTTTTATAGGGAAGCCCTAGTGTCGATGAGAAGCTACAGTATGGCTTAGTTCTTTGCTGTATTTTGTTATAATTTCCTTGTTACTACAGTGAGGTGGGTTTATTGGTTTTGGAATATTATCGCTACAATATCAAATTGGGGGCATTGGCCCTTGAATTTGATCCTCTGGAGTCTAAATAAATGTTATACTTCCTCTGCCTTCTACCTAGAGAATTCCTTATACTTCACAATTCCGAACCACTCAGGCATGTCCATGGCCCTCTCCGAGGTTATGAATTTTGCCTTTCTGCTATAGAGAGACAGAGACAGAGACAGAGACAGAGATGGGGGAGGGGGGTGTAAAATCAGTCAAGCAATCACTGATTGATTAATAGAAAATGACCACTAAAGAAATTCAATGAGAAATTATCTGAGAATGAAAAAGCTGGAGTAAAATCCCTTCCTTCCTCTCTCCCTTTATTTTCATCTCCCCACATTCCTTCATGGGCTTGCTGAAAAATAGGAGAAAGCCCACATAGTAGGGAAAGGAAAGGCAGTTAGCAATCAATTCCATCTCCTCCACTCAAAGAAAGGTGGAGACATTTTATACAATCAGGCCCCTTCTCTCCCTCTTTCTTTGTCCTTCCTTCTCTGAAGATATCATAAAACAAGCATAGCCTTTGGAGTGAGGAGTGTTGAATTTTGGAAAGTGAGAAGTGCCCCAGGACAGAAGTTGGGAACAGGAATGATGGTGATATGTATAGATATAAACATATAGTTGTGTGTGTGATTATATGTGTGTATACTATATGTATATGTGTGTGTATACATACAAATACATACATATACACATATACAAATATATGTGCATGTAGATAGACAGATGAATGGATGGATGGATGGATGGATGGATGGGTGTGTCTATATGTGTGTATGTTACATATATATTTACATGCATATGTGTGTGTGGTGAACGAAAGGCCTTTCTTTCCTGGAATTAGATGCCTGGGGTCCCTGGCAGTATTTCTTAGGAACCAAACTCTTTCTGGGTTCTCTTTGAAAGATGCTATGACCTTGGTATTACTGGCAGGGAGGGGGTGCAGGTCAGTCCTTTGGGAGAGAAGGTTTCTATAACATTTCTTCATTTCCATCTGGGTCTTGGAAAATTATATCCTCTCTCTCCTTTCAGTATATTTCTTTTTGAGGAATGTTTTGTTAGGATTTGGGGTGGTGCTAAAAATCTCCCATTGCAAACAAGTTTTCTGGTACATCAGCAGATTTGTTTTTGAGCTAGCAATCCCCCAAATTAATCAATAAATATCTTAATCCTTTGTGCTCACAATATATTCCTCCTTTCAAAGGAAAATCTATATGATTTATTGGGTGCAATCTGCCAAGACACGCTATTGCCAAGGTCAAAGATATCTTGAGTTCACAAGATTTATGAACTGCTAAAGAATTCACCAGAGGGCATCTCTGCAATAACCCTTTCCTTCTCCACCAAAGCCTACTCACTTGCCCTTATGTCAAAAACCTTTATTGCATGAAAATGGGAACAAGATTGGGTCAAGGCCTTCTTTGAGGGTTCAGAGTCCTAGCAAGTCACAGCATGATCCCCCTCCTTCTACCCCCAACAGTATTATTTCTTTACTTTAAGAATCCATACATGACTTCATCAATACTCCCCCCACCACAGTGGATCCCAAGACCTCCCTTCCATGTCTCCCTAGTCCATCCTCCTTGTGAAACTCTGATGGTAAGGCTGCTTGTACTTAACTAAGCTGGCTATTGTAAAATAGAGAGTTTATCTATGAAACTGTGTTCAATGTTTGGCAGAATCAGCCAGGGCTTTTACTTTGCTGGCATTGTCCTTGATGAAATCTAAATATATGAATGAAGTCTGGCTAAAATTAATAGGTTGAGTCGATCTGTCATGGGACAGGCATGGCACTAATTCAGGGGCAAGCTAAGACCAAAATAGCAATAGCTCACATCTATATATAGTGCCTTAAGTTTTGTAAAGCACTTGAAAAATATTATCTCTTTTAATCCTCACAACAACCCTAGGAGGTAGGTGCTGGTTTTATTCCCATTTTATAGGTGAAGTAACTAAAGTCCAAAAAGTTTTGAAAGACTTGCCCAGCACCATAGTCACAAAGTAAGTTTAGCACACTATCAACTCCCTCTGATGAAACAGTCCCCACCCTCAAAAACCTTACAGTCTATGGGAGCAAGAAAGAAAAAAAATTACATTATAATTTTATTATATATTTCAAAGGAATAGCAAGTCATGCATCAATTTGCAGTTTCGTGTACAATTGTTTTTTATTGTATTATGTTATGAAAATGATTGCTTTATTCTATAAATCACAAATAAAAATAAAAAGAAGCCTTCAGCCCCAAGGTCTCAGGCTAGTTCCTTGGCTACTGACATCAAAGGCCCATGGGAAATGCAGGAAATCTTTCCATCCACCCTGTTCCTCCATTCCCTCACACTGCCCCCTGGTGTTCAGGGATTCTCAGGGGGTCAACGGCTTTAACCAGTACCCACATTCCTAACACCACCTCCCTTCTTGCCTTCTCCCATTAAAGTTTGCCATCCTTTCTCTCACTTTTTCATGGCCTCACTCTCCACTTTAGGACAATGAGTGATGACAAGCTAACTTTAGAATTGGAAGAGACCTTGCGAAAGAACTCTGGCTCTGGAATCAGATGACCTGAGTTCAAATCATGCCCCCAACCCTACCTGTGTAACTTTGGAAAAGATACTTAATCTCCCTCGGCATCCATTTCTTTATCTGTAAAAGAAGAAGGTTGAACTAGATGGCCTCCTTGCTCTAAATCCATGGCGGACTGGCCAAGGAGGGACCAATCCTGAGAGCACGTGGATAACTGGTGAATCTCTTTCCAGGAATACATATAGAGTTGTTGTTCAGTCTCGTTTCACTTGCCTCCCACTCTTCACGATCCCTTTTGGGGTATCCTTGGCTAAGACACTGGAGTGGTTTGCTATTTCTTTCTCCAGCTCACTGTACAGATGAGGAAACTGAGGCAAACAGTTAAGTGATTTGCCCAGAGCCACATAGCTAGTAAGTGTCTGAGACCAGATTTGAACTGAGGAAGATGAGTCTTCCCGACTCTAGGTTCTTGGCACTCTATCTGCTGTGCCCCCCCAAGCACCCCACATATAGAGTATCCCACTCTATATTTGTAGCATGCATATGTATTATGTGACTTTTTCCCTACCTACTTATTTATGTGGTGAAAAGGGGCCTTTTAATTGGCTATTAAGCCCGAATCAAGCATGCATACAAAAGGCTCACCCACTCACTTTTTTTTTCCTGGTGGTGATTGAGGCAAGGTTTACTGTAAGCCACCAGGTGGGACCACTCCATAAAGCCAACAGATCCAGAAATGATTGTTTGAAAATGTACCCTGTGTGTTGGAGCAGTTATAGAGGCAATTACACAAACACGCTATTGATAGTGCTATGGATTGATCCAGACCCCTCTGGGATCCAACTTAGAGGTAGCTCCAGGTTCTCACTCTTCCTACCTGGTCCAACATATGGCCATGACAATAATGTGGCTGTTATTCTGTCTGTTGTGTCTATTCTTTCCTCCTTTTACATGCTAGGGAATAAAGAATGAATAGACCTTGTGAACTTTGAAAGGTCAGCAATCAAACCTAGTGAGGAGGACAATCTTGAGTAACCACCTGTGGGGGCCCATCCAACAGTGGAATGATCTGGTAACTAAAATGCCAAGTCCTACAGCAAGAGAACTACTCATCCAGCTAGTATGATGCATTCCAAAGAGAATCTGGTGGGGCAAAGACTTTGTAGCTACTTCCTTAAGCTTGAACCTATTCTCCCCAGAGAATAAGGTAGTATAAGGGAGAGGGTGACCTAACTAGAGAATGTTTGGTACTTTACATCTTTTGTATACATCTTTTGAGTAAGTATTCCTTTATAAAAGCTTACTGTTATTAACTGGTTAAATTAATAGTTCAACCTTCTTCTTTTACACATGAAGAAATGGATGCTGAGGGAGATTAAGTGACTTGTCCAAAGTTACACAGGTAGGGTTGGGGGCATGATTTGAACTCAGGTCATCTGATTCCAGAGCCAGAGTTCTTTCGCAAGGTCTCTTCCAGTTCTAAAGTTAGCTTGTCATTACTCATTGTCCTGAAGTGGAGAGTGAGACCATGAAAAAGTGAGAGAAAGGATGGCAAGCTTTAATGGGAGAAGGCAAGAAGGGAGGTGGTGTTAGGAACATGGGTACTGGCTAGAATGGAGGCTCAAGCCAATAGCACTAGAAGAATCCCACTGCCCTTCAGGAGCATCCTTAGGACCCTGAGGGAGAGCAATGGCCATCCGAGCTCTGGGGAATCAGCCTTCTGCTGAGCTGGTAATTCAGAAGATTAAGCTGAGAGCCTATAGAGGTTATACTGAAGAGAAAATTGAGGCCCAGACAAGCAGAGTTTTTTGCCCAAGGTCACACAACTAATCCAACTTTCCGTGTTCATCTCCTAAATATTCTCACCCTCCTAGCACATTTCATTCCACCAAGTGGTCACTAGTACTGATCAGAGGAAGGGAAAGTAGTGATATAATGAAAAGCTCTTATTTCTCTCTAAGTTTTTGCCCTGATATCTCAGTACAACTGGAGAATTGTACTTGTACGTTCTGATTCTTTGGAATAATAAGGCCTTTTAGGAAAAGGCTAGAGCCTGTGGCTTTGGCTGCATAGCATCAACACAAACAGATAGAAAATATGAAAAACAGTCAACTTGCTATGCCAGTATGCAGTTGGCTTGGGTCCTCTCACACCATGACCACCCTTCTCCTCCCCCCTCCCCTGCCATTGTATTTAATAATTATTTTGTCACAATAGACATTCATTTTTCCTTTTTTTAAAAATTATAACTTTTGTGTGAACCACCTAAGAAACTAAGGTGACCAAGCTTCTTCATTCTTTATTCTTCATTCCTCATCTCCTACCTAAAACCATCAAACCCCAAGATGGTTGCTGGAAAAATCTGCCTGAATGTTGAAGGAGCGAACACATTCATGCACTGTTGGTAGAGCTATGAATTGGTCCAATCATTCTGGAAAACAATTTGGAACTTTGGTAGAAAAGTCGCTAACTCTACAGAGAATTATAGCAGTCATGAACCAAAGAAAGTGGATCTAGAGTAAACAGAAAGAGGAGATGGATAATGAAGACAGTGAGAGAAATTAGTTTTAGAAAAAAGTACAAATAATGAAATTTAAAAATTAAGGAATAGGACTAGCTAAAGGAAAACAGAGGAAGAGGGAACATCAAATGAGAAGAGGGAATGAAGGGTGAGGGGAATAGAACCAGTGGGAATAAGGCCACCTTAAAAAAAGATTAGAGGGAACTGAGGGAACAGAATACTGTGTTTGCAGTACAAAAGGGAACTTGAAGTGGAAGGGTTCTGCATATATAACATTAATGCATCTAGGATAAGAAAAGAATTCATCAAATGGGGAAAAAGTTTTGCATCAAATTTCTCTCATAAGGGTTTGGTATTTACCATGGTAAGGGTTTGGTATTTACCATATGTGTACATTTATGTAAATTTATATATATATATATATATATATATATACAGATAGATAGATGATAGATAGATAACCATTCCCAAATAGTTAAATGTCAAAGGATATGAACAAACAGTTCTCAAAAGAATTAAAACTATTCATGACCACATAAAAAGTTCCAAATTACTAGTAATAAAAGAAATGCAAATCAAAATTACCCTAAGTTTCTCCTCACATCCTGCACATTGGCAAAAAAAAAAAATGACCCAAAATGGCAATGGTCAATGTTAGAGGGACTATGGAAAGATAAGTGTATTAATATATCATTGGTGTAGCTGTGAAATGGTATAATGATTTTGAAAAGCAATTTGAAATTTTGTAAATAAAGTGACTGAAATGTCTATACCCTTTAAGCCTGAAAATCCATTACTGAGCTTATACCCCAAGGAAGCCATCGACAAGAGGGGGGGAAGGTCCTTATATATTCCAAAATACTTACAGCAGCATTTTTTGTGATAGCTAAGAATTGGAAACAAAGTGGATGCCCATCAGTTGGAGAATAGCTAAACAAATTGTGGCACATGAATGTAATGGAATATTACTGCCCTGTAAGAAATGATGTGTGTGATGAATACAAAGAAGGATGGAAAGAGCTATATGAACTGATGCAGAGTGACATAAGCAGAGCCAAGGAAACAAGATACACCGGAAGTGGAAAGCCCAATGATACACCAAAAATTCAAAAGTAAATGTAACAAAATTAAAAGAACAAGTGGGATTTGAATAAAGAGAGATGAGAAGACAGCCCCCAACCTAGCCCTTGGTGGACATGGGAAGTCCACAGGTTAGACATTTACATATATTTTCAGACTTTTTCAATGTGTTGATCAATTGTGGGACTTTTTTCTTCTTCTCCAAAAAAAAATACTATTTGTCATATGGGATAGCTCTCTCAAACAGGCAAAAGGAGGGAGGCATGGGATACTATGGTGATATAAGGGACAGAAAATCATAAAAAATCAATTTTTAAGTCATTAAACCATTTGATCTCTAGATCCCAGTCCTGGGCATATTCCCTAAGAAGGTCAATGACAGAAAGAATGGTCCCATGTGTTCACCAAAATATTCCTAGCAGCATTTTTGTAGTAGCAAAAAAACTGGAAACAAGTAGATGGATGCCTAGCCATCAATCTCGAGATAACAGATTGTTGTAAGTTACAACCCTTTTGACTGAATTCAAGGTTCACAGAACAAATCCCCTTAATAAAAGGATTTGTTCTGTGAAACTTGGACTCAGTCAAAAGGCTGCCCCCAAGGACATAGGAGACCACATGTGGCCTCAAGGCCTCAGGTACCCCATCCCTGTAACTATGAACATAATGAGATATTGCAACAAAAGAAACAAAAAATATGAAGAATCAAGGAACATGGGAAGACTCCTGAACTGATGCAGACTGAAAAAAGAACTATAGAACAATATATGTAATTGTTACAACAAGGCTATTGAAAGCAATGGGAAAATACTTCTGAATTTAGATTAATGGCGATGCTCAGTCTTAGCCCTAGAGAAACATATACTTCTCTTCTCTTAGTAGAAAGATTTGAGATTATGTGTATAGAAAATTGTATACACTATTTATCACTTGGGTTTTGCCTAAATTTTTCTTTCTGACAAGGGAAGAATCAATCAGTAGGGAAAGGAAGCATATGGTGAAATTATTAGAATATTAAAAATATTATAAACAAATTTTAAAGGGCATAACATCTTACAGAGATGACCCTGCTACCTTATAATGACTTTTCAGTCTGTCTACCCCAGATTCTTGACCTGCTGTCTGCTCTGTATTTAGTAATGTAATGGGAAGCCATGAGTGCCTGAGGGTCCATGAGTGTCTATATGGTGATGAAAAGTTATCTCTTTGGCTGAGGAGCCAGAAGGATTGATGATTCAGTAGAAGCTGAGTTGGAAATTGAGTGTACAAACAAAAGGTTTGAGTGGAAAATTTCACTCTCTCCTCCCTGGATGTTTTAAAATGAGGAGGAAGGAAATAAACATTTACTAAGCACATACTATATGCTAAGCATTTTATAAATATTATCACATTTGATCCTCACAATAACCCTGAGAGGTAGATGCTATCATAAGCTCCATTTTACATTTGTGGAAACTGAGGCAAACAAAGGTGAAATGATTTGCCCAGGGTCACAGAATCAGTAAGTATCTAAGACTGGATTTGAACTCAGATATTTCTGACTCCAGGCCTAGTATTCTATCCACTGGGCCAAGTAGCTGCCAGGAAGAAAACTACTTGCCAGGAGTTGCCAGTTGGGGGAAGTCCCATCACCACCTGGTCATCATGTGGTTGTGACTCACCTGTGTACCATGAGAAGGAAGGACCCAAGTGATTGGTGGGCCAGGGAGATCCATCAAAGCTGACTGTGATCCCACACAGGAGTCTCCAGACTGAGAGCTGAGCCTGATGAGGAGCCAGCATTCCGGCACAGTGATCTTGATCCAGCAGCCCAGAAGTGAATTAGCAATCAGCCAAGACGTTGCATCCTAGAAGAAGCAAGACCTCCCTTGTGCAAGGGAGATTCTCACACCAAAGTGAACTTGGCAAGGACTCCACAGAGTGAGAAAAGGACTCCCAAGGCCAAGAGTTTCAAGGTACCCTTCAGCCTCACATGTTCACTATATGTGATTTTTATTACCTTTACATTTCAAGTTTGGGTCCACTCCCCAGGGACTGAGGAGGAAGAAGGTTCTCCCTAGGCTGAACGGTGTTTGTGTGTGTGTGTGTGTGTGTGTGTGTGTGTGTGTGTATTACTTCAGTCCCTGCTATACTTTCTCAATAAATATTCTTTTGTAAAATCTAATTGATATCAACTAGTTGATTGATATTGGAGACCACACTGGATGGGGGCTTGTGAACAACAGGATTAAAAATTCAAAACCTCTCAGGGTTACCCATAGAACCCTGAACTAGACAACTGCCTTCTGGAAATCTACCCTGCCCATGTGAGTGGAGTTAGGATAGTTATCCCAGAGGAGGTGCTGTAATAAATATGTTTCCTTAACCTTTGACTCAACTCCCTCAGTTCCTACTGTCCTGCCTGGCTTCCACAGATTCAGTAACCTTCCTGGAAGCCCTGACTCTATCATTATCCTAAACTCAGGGTGACAAGGACATTCTGCCACCCTGGAGAGTAGCCTATAGCATTGTACCCAAATAGTAGAAAGCTCTGGATTGCCTGAATTTGGAAATATTTGGGGAGAGCTGGTCTCTGCCTGTTTCATTTAGTTGGTATGTTTCTTGAATGGATTAAATGACTTTGTTCAAATACAAGCCAAAAACAATACAACTTTTCCACAACTTCTGGGTTTATTGACACAGAAAAGGGACAGGAATGCTTTGGTTCAGTAACATCAGGAATACTCCCTCATTTCTCAATCCAGTTCAGCACTTATTAAGCACTTGCTATTTAAAAGGCACAATGCTAGATGTAAGGGGAGATGGAAGGCAGTTAGGTGGCACCGTGGAGAGAGAGCTGGACCCAGAGTCAGGAAGACCAGAGTGCCTCCCGTTTTTACTAGCTGTGTGACCCTGGGCAAGTTACTTAGCCCATCTCAGCCTCAGTTTGCTTATCTGTACAATGGATCAAATGAGATAACATAAGTAAAGCACTTTGTAAATCTTTGTTATGTATAGATGATGATAACAATGATTATGGTGATGTGATGATGATGATGATGATGATGATGATAGGTGATGATGGTGGTGTGGTGGTGGTGATGATGATGAAGGTAGTGGTGGTGGTGGTGGTGGTGGTGGTGGTGATTTATGTAGTGGTAGTGGTGATGGTAGTGCTAATGGTGATGATGGTGGTGGTGATGATACTGATGATGATGATGATGGTGGTGGTGGTGGTGGTGATGGTAGAGGTAATGGTGATGATGGTCATGATGATGGTGGTGGAGGTAGTGGTGGTGATGATGATGATGGTAGTGGTGATGATGATGATGGTAGTGGTGATGGTGATGACAATGGTGGTGGTGGTGGTGGTGATGGTGATTAATGTAGTGGTAGTGGTGATGGTAGTGCTAATGGTGATGATGGTGGTGGTGATGATACTGATGATGATGATGATGGTGGTGGTGGTGGTGGTGATGGTAGTGGTAATGGTGATGATGGTCATGATGATGGTGGTGGTGGTGGTGGTAGTGGTGGTGATGATGATGATGGTAGTGGTGATGGTGATGACGATGGTGGTGGTGGTGGTGGTGATGGTAGTGGTAATGGTGATGATGGTCATGATGATGATGATAGTGGTGGTGGTGGTAGTGGTGATGATGGTGATGATTAGAAAGTTTAGAATCCCTGGCCTCCTAGAACTCATGGTCCAACAGAAGGATAAGATAGCAGCAACATAAGGGACTCTAATTTACAGTGCTACATGATAGATGCATTAGAGAGGAGTAGAGCAAAGATGAGGAGAACCATCATTCCTCACACAGAAGTCTTCATGGAGAAGGTGATCTTCAAGATGGGCTTTAAAAGATTGTTTGCCATTCAACAGGTGCAGAGGGAGAGAGAGAACATATGAGCACAGAGAATGAGCAAAGACACAAAGATGGGAAATCAAAGTGTCACGTTTAGGGGAGAGAGAGCATAGTCAGTTTAGAGGCAGTGAAGTGGTGGTTCAGTGGGTAGAGTGCTAGGCCTGGAGTTAGGAAGACCTGATTTCTAATCTGGCCTCAGATACTTACCAGCTATGTGACTCTGTGCAAGTCAATGACTCTCTATTTGCCTCAGCTTTCTCAACTGTAAAATGGGGATAATAATAGCATCTCCCAGGGTTGTTGTGAAATAATATTATTAAATAGAGTTTTAAAATGAGATATTACTTATAGTGCGCTTAGTGCAATGCCTGGCATATAATAGTTGTTTAATAAACATTTGTGTCCTTCCTTCCTGTGGCATAGAGTATGTAGGAGGGAATAATGGGATATAAGAACTTAAAGGTGTGGTAGTACCAAATTGTGGAGAACCTTGAATGTCAAACAAATGTTTATACCTTACTTGATGACATCATTTAAAAAGGGGGAAGGGATCTCTGATTTCTAATTCCTGGTTAGGTCTTTATTTTGTCTTGTTTTGTTTTAAATAAGAGTCTAGCTACAGACAGTAATGCCTACATTCTAGTTCCCTAGTAACTGTTGGGATTTCTGTAAATTGTTCCATAGATGATATTAGATCCATGACTAATTGCATTTGTCCTCCTCATTTATCCAGTCCCCATTTATGGGGAGCACCTGGGACAGAGAATCTAGCCTCAGAAAACTTGTCACACCTGTTTGACTTAACCTGATTGTAATTCTCTGATGTCACAACCACAAACAACTCACAGCAATATATGTTTGAAGGCTTGCAAAGCACTTCACATATATGATCTCAGTATATACATGTGTGTAGTAATTAATGGTTCAATGTCATCATGGCAGGAGCTCTCTAGTAGAGTGTGTCAGGGATCTGTGCATGGCCTTGAGACATTTAACATTTTGATCAATGACCTTAACAAAAGCATAGATGTGTAGATGGCCATGATAGAAATTTGCTGGTGACATAAAACAGAGAGGGATACCTAACCCACTGCACGACAGAGCCTAGATCCAAAAAAGATCTTGACGCACTATGCCAGTGTTTCTTCAGATTTTTGGTCTCGGGAGCCCTTTACACTGCTAAAAAATGATTGGGGATTGCAAAGTGCTTCTCTTTATGTGAATTATATCTATTGTTATTTACCATATTAGAAATTAAAACTGCTATTTTAAAATATTTATTTATTAAATTTATTTTAAAATTACAACAATAAACATATTTTATTAAAATAACTATATTTTCCAGGAAAAAAATACAGTGAGAAGAATGGCATTGTTTTACATATTTTTGCAAATCTCTTTAGCATCTGGTTTAATAGAGGACAGGTGGATTTTCCTATCTGCTTCTGCATTCAATCTGCTGTAATATGTTGTTCTGGTTGAAATCTATGGAGAAAAGCCAACCTCACCTGAAGATATATAGTTGGAAAAGGGAAATGTGTCTTAGTAGGCAAAGGACGTCTTACATTATCATTAAAATAGTTTTGACCTAATAGATGCCTGAAAGGTCTCAGGGAGCCACAGGGGTTCACAAAGCACATTTTGTGAAACATTGGGCTAAAATATGGAGCTAAATATGATAAGACGGAATTCTACAGGGAAAAATGTAGCATCTTACATCTGGATTTTCCATACCTGGAATGCTCTCCCTCCTCAACTTCACCTATTGACTTCCCTGGCTTCCTTTAAGTTCCAACTAAAATCCTGTCTTTTATAGGAAGCCTTTTCCCACTCCTCTTAATTCTAATGCCTCCCTTCTGTTAATTGTTTCCATTTTATCCTGTATATAGCTTGCTTCATATATATATATATATATATATATATATATATATATATATATATATATATATATACACGTATATTATATATATATAATATATACGTATATTATATATATAATATATACGTATATTTTATATATATATATATATTTGTGTGCTTGTGCTCTCTCCCATTTAGACTATAAGGTCCTTGAGGGCAGGGACTGTCCTTTGTCTTTTTTTGTATCCCCAGCACTTAGTGCAATGCCGGGCACATAGTAGGTGCCATATTAAATTCTTGCTCCTTTCTCTTTCCATTTTCCACCCCCATCTCCACTCTGATCAGACAGACCACATCTGGAGCATTGTGTTCAGTTTGAGGAACCTCAGTTTAGGAAGGAAATTGATTCAGGTGAAAAGCATCCAGAGGGCAACCAGACCGGTGAAGGGCTTTGAGTCCATGCTTAATGAGGATCAGTGGAAGAAGCTAGGGAATATTTCCCCTGGAGGAGAGAAGACTCAGGGAAGACATGATAGCTGTCTTCAAATATCTGAAAGGTTTTGGTATGGAAGAAAGGTTAGAACTGTTCCTTTTGGCCTCAAATAGCAGAGCTAGGAACAGTGGGTAGAAACTTCAAAGAGGCAAATTTAGGCTTGCTGTCAGTAAGAACTTCCTAATAATTAGAGCTATCTCAAAGCAGAAGGAAGACCTGCTTGGAAGGTGATGGACTCCCCCACTTTTGAGGACTTTAAACACTCAACTTCTCAAGTACAAGATGGGAGAGATATAATAAGACAGCAATTTTTGTGAAAGAAATGGAGTGGGAAGGAATAGTGTACATTGGTAGACTAGAAGTTCATTACGATTCCTAAGCAACAGTAGATAACCAAGTGGATAACCACTCCTCAGTTACCTTGTAGTAGGCATTTGTGGGGGTTGGGGATGTGGAGAAGGAGGCGGAGGAATGCATTGGACTAGATGGATGCTGAAGTACTTCCCAACTCTCTAATGCCATGATTCTGTGATCTGTGTTTGGGGGCAGGGAACGGGGGATGGTTGTGAGTTTTAGGGAAAGGGATAAAACTGAAAATGACCAATCTGATCATTATAATGAGCAACATAATCAATAATGCCATGTTTTTGTTCAATTCCAGACCATTCGGGGTCTGTTTGGGCCTAATGAACGAATCGAATGAGTGAATGAATGAATGAATGAAAAAGAACTTATTATTAGCTTACATGTGTCAAACACTGTCCTAAGCACTGGGAATATAAAAACTAAAGCAGAGATACTCCTTGTCTTCAAGGAGGTTATAGTCTAATAGAAGGAGAGAGAGAGATGCATATACATATACACATGCATATACATATATATATATATATATATATATATATACACATATATATATATATATATATATATATATATATATACACACACATATAGCAGTGGTCACCAGGGAGGAATATTTGGATTTGGAAAGTTACAGAAATGGTAAGGGGAGCAGATTGATACACCCTTTCGAGTAGCAAAGATAATACTGATTTGATTATTTGATTATTTCAAACTGGTACGTAGGTAAAAATGCTTTTAAAAATAGCCTGTTATGTTTTGCATGGCTTCACGTATAGAATGGATATCATATTGCAACTTGTCTCCTTAGTAGGTGGGGGAAGGCTGGAGGGAGGAAGAGAATTTGGAACTGAAAATTAAAATAAAACTTAAATAAAAATAATGTATAGCCTATGAGTACCCCTGAAAAGCTAACCCGAGTTCAAGGCATGTTTGGAGTCAGTTTTTACTCAAAACATAGCCCTCAGGATCCCAGTGATTTTTTTATGAGATGAACCAGAAGACACCTTAGTTCAAAGCAAAATAAATGTATTAGAATCATAATAAAATAAATAATAAGGAAATACACACACACACACACACACACACACACACACACACACACATATGCCTAGCTACATAAGGGTATACAAAGGTTACTGAACCATTGGTAAGAGAGGAAACATGTGTACAATAGGCAATATATAGGGAATATGTGTGACCAAGACAATCCACAGTCCCCGCTAGGGATGCACCCTAGCCAGAACCCCTCTCTACCTTTGATGTTACACTTACTGCTCTCCAACTCTCCAGAGGTCTCCAACTCATCCAGCTGTGGCCTGGGTGAGCACATCTTCTGTGGTCTTCTGTGTTATGCACCTGAGATACACTGCTGGGTTATTCTTTCAAGTACATTTTTATTTGCTGGTCTTATACAGCTGGGCTCTCTCTGCAGGTTTTCTGCTTTTCTCTGCTGCCACCTGCTGGGTACCACAGCTATGTCTTTTTCCCCCCCACTGGAGGAGGGGTCTTTAAACTCTTTTAGCTCATAGCCCCAGGAACTATGCCAACTTTTGTTATGATTCTGACCTAGGCTGCAAGCCAGGCAGAAAAGCCTGTAGGCATTGTCTGTCTTTTGATATTTTTTCCCCCTGAGCCCTGACTCCTTCCTTGAACCCTGTCTGCTATTTGACTGGGGCTGGGTAAATTCTTTTCAAGTTCTTTCTACTGCCATCATGCCATTAGAAGTCCATATAAATCACCTCAGTAATAAGGCTAAGAGGAACTGGCAACTTCTCACCCGATAACAAAGATTTTTCCCTCCCCATAAAAGTATTGCACAGTTTTTCAAATGCAATCCAGCCCCCTCTCTTCCTCATGCTTAATTCCAAACCTACTTCATTGTCCTTCCACAATGACTGTCCTAAATATACAGACCATCATTATCGTTGGAGGTCTTCTAGCATGGGCTGGATGGCCACTTCCTGTTTATCTTGTAGTGAGAATTCTTTTCCCAGTATTCTTTAAGGCTGCATTATCAAATCCATAGAGACATCAGTTTGTAATAACTCCAGAGACATCAGCATGGAGGACTACATGTCCCAAGTTCCCTCTTCCTTTTCAGAAAATTCTTACACAGGACCATAGACCCTTGCTATAGACCCTTAAAATCTGAATTCACACAACACATTCATACAACACAGGATTAGGTATTTTGAGCTGGAAGAAACCTTAAAAGGTCGAGTTCCATTCATTGTATGAATAAGGAAACTGAGGTCTATAGAGGGAGGAGGCAGGGGCAGGGGAGAAGGGTAAGTGCTCACATCCATTCCACAAGATAGAAAGGACCAGCCTGGAACATAAAAAACCTTAAGTAGGGTGTGGGGAAGGAACAGAGGTGATCTCTCAGATATAAATTATGGTCTCAAATGGCATAAAGCATGGCCCATTTGGTAGAGGACCAGGGATCTTCAGACCTAGAGTGACTGCACAGCTGATGTGGCTGTTTCCTGATCTTGTGTATCTTTTCGACAAACCTTGCCTAAAACTGTAGGTCCCTTGCACAGTTGATTCCTATACTTCTAGGACAGATACCCACTGGTAACTGGGGTAAGTCAGTTCTAAGAACGTAAAATGCTATAGAACACTGTTTGGAAAAGCGTCCTTCTTCCTCTCTCATTTTCAGCAAGGATACTTTGATATGTGTGTAAACCAATCTTATAAAGATGTTAAGACTATCAGTCAGTAGTGATTGGTGTCCTCTTGACTGCCTTTTGAAAGTAATGGTGTTATTCATGATTGTCCCACTTATTTTTATGTGTTTCCTTCCCTGAAATATCTTTTAAAATGATCCCCATCAGATTGTAAACCCCTTGAGAGCAGGGACTATCTTTTGCTTCTTTTTGTATCCCCAGCACTCAGCACAGTGTGTGGCACATAGTAGGTGCTTTACGAATGTTTATTGATTGCTTGATCCTTCGATCTTTTCAAGATTTACTGTAACACAGATTTCCTTCATCACTTGGTCTTGTCCCATTTCTCTTCCGTCCTGCTTCCTCATATTGATACATTGGATACTGAGTCCAAATGTGATTGTTCTACTATCATTTACTATCAAAATAAAACATTGTGGACATCATCATCATCCTCATAATGCTGTCAGCTTGGTTCCATTACCTGTCTTTTTGTTGTCCTCCTGCCAGCTTCACCTGCTCTTGGTAGGATATTCCTTAGCTGGGTCTCACACCAAACCTTCTGTAGACTTGGTTTAGCCTCCATACTTTTTGAAATCTTACAGATCTTCTGCTCTTCTTCTCCATGTTGTTTTACCAATGAGTTTGTATTCTAAACCAGGGTTTCCTCTATGTACTACAGTGAGTACTCTAGCCTCACTCTCCCAGAGCTAGGCTGGCTACATCTCACCCTCCAGGTTCTAAGAGTATCCCTGAGAGTCTGGAGAGATCTTTTTCTAATGCTGTTGGTTCAAGCTCCAATTTTGGTGTGATTCCCTTCACTGGTAGTCTCTAGCACCTAGAACTCCAGTTTCATTTACCCAATTAACATAACTAAACTTTTAAAAGGGGGTATTCTTTACCTTGAGGATATAGAAAAGACATAAGTACAAATATTTCCCCCAACTCCTTGGGAGCAAACTCTCCCTTCTACTATCTCAGTTCCCAGGAAGAGTGTATGCAGGCTTATGGCAATTTCTCCATAGTGTTGCTCCCCCCAAGCTCCTATCCAAATGCAACATGGTGACCAGAAGACCCCCTTGTCTCAACTATCACTAGGCTGGCACAGAAAATCACTCCTCAATCCTCAGGGACTTCTAAAGTTTTGCTGACCATGAAACCCAGCTTGGACCACACTTCCTGGTGGCCCACTCTCCTGATCTTTGGAAATTCTGGAGGTAGTAGCCTCCAATCTCCTTCACCTAAAATGAAAGAACAGATGCCTACATGAAAAGCCCAAGGTCTGGATTCATGCGCCACATGTTGGTCTTGGATGGAGAGGGCCTAGGGCCTCTCCCCATACAGCATTGTCTCACTTTTTCTTACTGGAAAGCAGTCAGGAAAGAACAAGACAGCCAAAAAGAAAGACAAGTTCTGTTTTGTGGCATTCTGTTTGTATTAGATACCCTTTGAATGCACTCCGGTTCCAGTTATGCAGACAGAGCCAATCAAAGAAGTTCTTCTTTACCATGTGTCCGATGGAAGGAAACCAATTACGGAATGTTTAGGCTTGCTCCAAAATCCATGTGAGAATTGCACAAGAGGCTCTTTGCCCATGCTCATAAGAACTGAGCTCATTGGCCAGTCCCCCATTATGATGCCATGTAACAATTTGACAATGGGGTCCAACATTTACTGGTTAAGGCAATGGCTGTGGTCTTTTGGCTACAGTGGTTCAATTATATACAAACATTGCATTATAAATTACACCTATATATAACTTTTAATTTTTCAAACTACTTTCATATAGATTCCCGTACTTTATTCTCACAGGTGTGGTGCAATAGAAAAAGTCCTGGGCTGGGAGTCAAAGAAAGCAGATTCAGATCCTAGCTCTAGATGATCCAATGAATACAGTGCCAGTCCTGGAGTCAGAAAGACCCTAGTTCACATTTGCCTTCAGTCACTTATGAGCTGTGTAACCTTAGGCAAGTCATTTAACCTGTGCCTCAGTTTCCTCACTTGTAAAATAAGAAGGTTGGGCTAAATGTCTTCTATGGTCCCTCCTGCCTCCCATATCTTTGATCCTCTGACCTTATGAAGTCTGTAAAGTAGGTAGAGTTGATGTATCACTAGTCCCCTATCATAGAGAAGGAGACCAAATCACTTTCCTGCCTTTAGAGAGGCAGAGTTTGGAACCCAGGCCCCCTGTCTCCAAGCTCCTGATGCTCTCTACCAGGCCACGATGAACACTAAAGCTCACCCCCATAGCAAGCAAGCCTAGCAGGAATGGACTATCTCCCCACGCTAGCTTCTCACTGCTCTTCAACAATGGCTTAAGAAACTATGGGGATGTGAGTGAGTACATATCCAAAAGGAGCCTGTTCACTAAGCCTCTTTCAATCTTCCATTTCTCCCCCACTGACACTCACAACAGAATTTAAGGTAGTGCACTCATACAGACACACATACAAATGCATGGACACTTCACTGAATATGAGCAGTGTGTTCCTAAAGAGACATTCATAGGCTAGATTTTGGCCAATCCAATCATATTTTAAAGTGCCCTGGTGAGATCTGGCTACCTAAAGAAGGCCTATACCATTGTTATGTTATTGTTTGGTAAAATGACAACTGCTTTTTGTAAAGTAAATTATTGCCCCCAATTTGTTAGCAGTATGGTACACTAGGAAGCACCTGGATTGGAGTTTGGCAACACTTTCATTCAAATGCCAGCTCTTCACTTCTACCTATGTGTGATCTTGGACAATTCACTTAATTTCTCTCCCCTCAGTTTCCATATTCATAAAGTGATGGGAGAGGCAGAGTGAGGGAGCTAAACAAAGTGACCCCCGAGATCCAGCTCAAAATCTCTGGTCCTATAATCTGCACTGTTCAGATTTGTAGAGGGTGTATTGGGTTTGCTTAAAACAAGGTACGCTTATGCCACCAAGAACTGGGCTAAGATTATGAGATCCCTTTCATCCTACCGTCATATATCAAAACAGCTCCACTGGCATTCCCAGGGTCACAAGAGCATGGGTCTAGAGCTGGAGAGGAAGGATCTTAGAGGCCATCTAGTCTAACAGATGAAGAAATGAGGTCCAGAGAGGTAGTGCCCAAAGTCACATAGGTTACAGTAAGTGACCAAGGGAAGTTTTGAATTCTGGTCCTCGGATTCTAAAGAAAGTAGCTTCCCACTGTAGCACACATTCAAGGAGTCACAGACAGGAGGCTGGCTAGAGAAATCCCTGGAACTGATCAGTGTTCCCCTTTTTATGATGACTTTTAACCTAACTCTGCCAGGGCCAAACCATAGGATGAGTGCCCCACAACTCCGAGGGAAATACCCACCCAGCACTGATCCAAAGCATGTGAATAAATGCTTTGGATAATAGAAGCCCAGCATAGTGGTGCTTCTTTGGAAACGCATTTTACATCCCTGAGTACTCAAGGGGGTAACCTTAATGAGCACAAAATATTCGTTTCTAATAAGAACATGCTGTCATAATCACCCTCCATGTGATAAATATCCTAGAGATTTTCTCTTTGTTAGGTTAATACTTTTCCACAAGATAGTTTAACCAATTCTCTAAAAAATAATCACACATTATCAGGCCCCTGATACAGTGGAATGGTGGCTTGGTGTGGGTTTGTTGGGGTTGTTGGGCTTTTTTTTTAATGTTTTGAGTCTTGCCTTAAACAAACCTCATCCAAATAAAGGCTCCTTTTTTTTAGGCTTCTTGTTCATTACAGTCAGACTCCCAGTTGGCTAACTTCTCATCAAACCTAAAGTCTCCCGATTTTATTTGAGAAAAATTTATCATCCACAAGCAAAGACAGAAAATGTGTGAATGTCTAAAGCTTATGTAAATTAAGAGGCCATGCACACTGGTCCTAAAAATAGTAGATAATTATAGGCATTTCTTCCCTATACAATCATTATGGGCCTCCTGTCATCTTTTCTGTTCTGTATAAGGTCACAGTAGTATTATACAAAATTTACAGTATATTACAAGTTAAAAACACAGTAATTAGCAACCATGCATCTCCAGCCCTAGTGATGAATGTTCACAGGACAAGTGAAAAAAAAGAACATTATTTGTTTTATGTGGACAGAACACACTTAAATTTAATCATCAACTCCTGTTAGCCAATGGGCAATATTCCCTCACTATTAGAATGTGATTTGCCAGTATCCTACTGCCCCCCTGGGCTGAATTCATCCTTAACAAAGAGATGGAAAGCCACATCTCTCACTATCTTCTTAGCCAGACGCACTTTTTTCTTTCACATTTAATAATTCCATGGAACATGTTGAATCAGAGCAAGGAGCCACAGAGAAAATGCCGACCATGGTCTGGACAATTACAAGCAACATATGAATTCAGAAATACAAAAGCAAGTCACTAAATAACGTAGGCAGTTCAGATATTTTCTTCTCCAGTGTCTGTTATTTTTTCAGCTTGCTTACACTGTTTATTCTGAGCAGGGAGTGGGAGGGAGAAGAGGCTATGGAGATCATGCTTCCCTAGGAAAGACGGTGTCTAACAAATAAAGGATCGATGCCCAACAATCAGTGGGCTACATTCAGTCAATAAGCAAACTTTTATTAAGTACCTACTATGTGCCAGGTATGTGAGACACAAAGGCAAAAATGAAACAGTCCCTGCCCTTAAGGAGCTTACATTCTACCATGGGAGAAAACTTTCCCATATCTAGGTATATACAAGCTACATAAAATGGTAAATAGCAACCTGGAGGTGGGAGGTTCAGAAAGAGCATCTTAGAGAAGATGGTATTTTGTGCTGAGTCTAGAAAGAAACTGGGGATTCTACAAGGTAAAGGTGAGGAAGGAGGGCATTCCAGGCATGGGGACTAATCACTGTGAAAGGCACCAAAACAGGAGATTGTGCTGTGTGTGTGAGTAACACTCGATCACATCAGATAACTTCAGTTCAGGTTCAGTTGACTTCCTTCCTTACCACAATCTTGGGAAGCGGGTAGCTTGAATACTATTATCCCCACTTTGCTAATAAGGAAACAGATTGGATAAGTGAAGTGACTCACCTAAGATCACACAGCTAGCGTCAGTCAGTCAATCAACATTTATTAAGCACCTCCTAGGTGCCAGTCATAGACAGCTAGGTGGGTAAAGTGCCAGGCCTAGAGTCAGAAAGACTCATCTTCCTGAGTTCAAATTCAGCCTCAGACACTTACTAGCTGTGTGACCCTGGGCAAGTCACTTCGCCCTGTTTGCCTCAGTTTCCTCATCTATAAAACGAGCTGGAGAAGGAAATGGCAAACCCCTCCATTGTCTCTGCCAAGAAAATCCCAAATGGGGTTCAGACATGAAAAAACAACTGAATGACAAAAACATGCCAGGTACCATGCTAAGAGCTGGGGATACAAAGGAAGAAAAAAGGCAGTCTGTGTTCTCCGTGTTCTCAGGGAGCTCACAGTCTAACGGAGGAAATGACAAGCAAACAACTAGGTATAGACAAGATATGTGCAGGATGAATTGGAAACAATCAACAGAGAAGGGGCACTGGCATTGAGGGGGATCAAAAACAGGTGGAATTGTGTCTAGGACTGGAACGAGGAAGAGCATTACAGGCATGAGGACTAGCCAGTGAAAATTCCTTGGGTCAGAAGATTGAATGTCTCACTTGAGGAACAACAAGGAGGTTCCTCCTTGAGAACTCAGGTCTTCCTGACGCTAAGCCCAATGGTCATTCCACTGAACTATACTGCCTTAGAAGGTGCTTAACCTCTGCCTCAGTTTCCCCATCTGTAAAATGGGAATGATAACAGCACTTATCTCCTAGGGTTGTCCTGGGGATCCAACGAGATAATACTTGTGAAGCATTTTGCAAACCTTAAAGGGCTATATAAATGCCAGCTAGCTACTAGAAAGGGATTCCAGTTGGAATAGAGCCCTAAGAACATGAATTTCCCTGGTTACATGAAGTCCCTATGAAAGTATTGTTTCTCACATGTGTGCCATGGACACATGTCTTCCCTTCACAGGTTTTTTCTCCCACTGCTGATGTCAGAATCTGTGGAAGAAGAGATCCCTCTCTATGTATAGGAGCATATTCTTATTTTTTTTAATTTGAACTAATGTGTTCTCTGCTTGGTTTGGTAGAAGAAAGATTGATGGGAGCTCATGAGCTCTGGTTTTGAATAGACATTGACTCCAAGAACATCTATGGGCATCGATAGCCCAAATATAACCTGGACTATGTTTCTAAAGCTTAGGTCTGACCCTGTCACATTTAGCAATTCCCTATTGTCTCTAGAATAAAAGGCAAACTTCTCAGCCCGGTATTTATGGCCTTCCATTTTCTAATTCCAAGCAATAGGCCTTTTTTCACAGTTCTTTATTACAACTCTACATTCAAGCTAAACGGGAATCTTCCCTGTAGTCTAGGTCCTAAATTTACCCCCATTCTCCACGCCATTCCATAGAACATCCTCCATTCCTAGCATGAAACACTCTTTCCCTAACTCCACATCTTTTTCTGCCCTTGGTTATTAAAAGAAGGAAGGAGAGAAAGAAAGAAGGGAGGGAGGAAAGAAGGGAAGAAGGAAGGAAAGAAGGGAGGGAGGGAAGGAGGGAGAGAGAGAACTGAAACTATGAAAGTGCCTTTGGCTCACTGTCAACTTCCTCCATAGGGTGATGAGCCATTCATTTGTATTAGAGCTATAAGCAGGTTTTAATCCAGTCTTGGGTGGGACAAATATTTTCCTCTCTACTTCAATATGCAACATTTGCTTAGCCATAATTTAAATGTATCGATACGGGGAGAGAGAGAGAGAGAGAGAGAGAGAGAGAGAGAGAGAGAGAGAGAGAGAGAGAGAAGTGAAATACATGTGTCCGTTTGCTATTTGAGGAGACTCTGTGATACATATGCAGGTCCGCAGACATGTCAGCTGCTAGCTGGTGATCTCTGTTTGACACCCTTTCCCAAGGGTATTGCATAGATAAACATGCTCTATTTGAACAAGACCAGTGACAGCAAAATTGCTTGCTTGTCTCTAAAAAGACTCTCATAATGTGCACCAAGGGAGAGGTCCATGGTTGGACAGAATTTTTTTTTCTCCAGTGTAAACCATAAAAATCCATTTCAACTGCCAAGGATAAAGCAGTTTAAAGTACATCCCCAGTTAATTATATCCAAAGAGTAATAATAAAATCCACTATTAAATTTTAGAACTTCCTCTTTAAAGTATTAAATATTTGTCAACTGTGACGCCATTAAACTTACTTCAAGACCCCTGGGCTGAGCTATCAGAAGAGCCTGGTGGAGAGCCCTCTGACAGGCCTGGGCTCTCTGGCTGGAAAGAAGTGCCCCTGGAAAAAACCTTTTTCAGCAAGATGATTCCAAGCTGCTTAATCACTAGTATCTCCAGGGATGCTTGCACTTCATACAAGAATGTTAGCAAGGCACCAGACCGCCGTATCATCATTGCTAGAAAATGCAAAAGAAAGGGGAAAAATGCAGATGAGAGTCAGCCTAAAAGGTCAGAGGAGCTCTAAATCTGGGCTTGTGAACCTGATTCAGATGTCCCCACAGACTTAATGATTCGATTCCAGACTGGTCTGGGAAATGTATGCCTCTGGAATTCCCCCAATGGTGTCAGCTTCAAACTGTTCATCTTCTCAGCTCTAGAAAGGGCCATTACCAATCTTGTAGGTTCTCAGCCAACGCTAGGAGGCTTTGGACAAAAATCATGCAGACTGTGCCAGACCTGGGTGCAAGAATTAGGATGGGAAGAGGGTCCAGAGTAGCTTAAGAAAGGGTTAATTGCTCTGAGAAAGAGAAGCCCCCATTGAACCCCTAAATGCTGCAGCCAGTTAGTCAATGGCTGTCATCATTAATCAACTGCAATTTGACTCATTTTAGTAGGGCCTCCACACCAGAGCTTTAGATTTTTCTTCTTTTCTTCCTCCTCCTCTTCTCCCTCTCTCTCTCCCTCTCTCTCTCTCTCTCTCTCTCTCTCTCTCTCTCTCTCTCTGTATCTCTCCGTCTGTCTATCTGTCTCCCCCTCAGACCAAGAAAAATGGAGAAGATTGAATGATTATTTCTAGAGAGCTGCCACAACGTGCCGGTCACGTCTTAACACTAGAGAGACCATGGGTGAAGTGTGTTTAGATAAACTGAAACTAAGATTTAGAGTCAGCCTGCTGGCTTCTCATGAAACATAGGAGGGGACAGCAGATTGACTGCTGTCTTTAAGGATTGTAGTTCAGTTCCTGGCACACACCCTGAGGCTGCCTTAGAAAATAACTGCGTCTGTAAATATACTGGGTGATCGGGGACTATGACAGACCATGGTTGTGGTGTAACAAAACCTGCTTGGCATTCTCTCTGGAAAAGAACGATCCAATGTCTCCAAGGTGGGGGAGGCACCAGGGCAGGGAGAATTTCACTAAAAATAGGGAGGATAAAAACACAGGCTAACCAGTATTCATATACACAGACTGTCTGACTTGTCTGAATGCCTATCATAGAAAAGATGTCTTTACATCTCCTGACATCCCTTGGAAATCCAATGCACCATTCATTCAGAAAGTATTTATTAAGCACCTACTATGAGCCACACACAATGCTAAGCAATGCGGATAGGACAAAAATTTAACAATTCCTCCCCTAAAGAAGCTTACAATCTATCGAGAATAACACACACACACACACACACACACACACACACACACACACACACACACCATTATACGTGAAGTAAATATCAAGTATTTTTCAGTAGAAGTCAGCATAGGCTTCAAATGGGAGTTGTCAACTGAGCTAAGATCCTAACAGGCTAAGAGGAAATACATCCTTGACATGGGGGGAGGGCCACAGAGTTGTACAAAAGGATGGAGGTGGGAAATGGACTGTCCTGTGTATGGAAGAGTAAGAAAGCCAGTTTGACTGGATTGCAGAGTTCATGGAAAAGCGTAATGTCTATAAGGTTATATAGTGCCTTTTTCTTTTGTAATTATTTTGTAGTTACTTTATACATGTTTTGTATTTGTTTATCTGTGGACCTGTTTCCCCTACCCTATACCACAACAGAATATTTTTACACACACACACACACACACACACACACCTTACCCAACCAACAACAGAATGTAGGCTCCTTGAAGACAGGGATTGAGCTTTTGTCTCTCTGTCTCCTATTCCTAGTATAAAGCCTAGTATACAGTAGGTGCTTAATAAATGCTTATTGAATAAAGCCAAAGTCCATTCCAATATCACAATGGCTCTGTGATTGCATGGATGTGCTGACTCCTACCAGCACTGCAGATTCCAGCCCATCCTGTGTGCCTCTTGTCCCTGTAGTCTCAACTTGCCAGAGAGGGTCCGGCCAACATCCTGAGGGCTCTTGTTCTCATTATGACTGGCCCATCTTTTTCCTCATTTCTCTGAGAGCATCTCTAACATGGTTTCTCCTGCTTAAACACCAGAATATGTGAGCAAGAACAAAAGCAAGTTGAGCTGAGCAAAAACACCAACATCGACAAAACCACCTAGGCAAAACAATACCCAAAACATGTACATGTAACAGGACTGTGACTTAATAATTGGGTTTTTTTCTGAATTTTGTTGTTGTTCAGTCACGTCTAACTCTTCATGACCACGGCTGGGGCTTTCTCGTCAAAGATACTGGAGTGGTTTGCCATTTCCTTCTCCAGCTCATTTACAGATAAGGAAACTGAGGCAAACAGGGCTACGTGACTTGCCCAGGGTCACACAGCTCATAAGTCTCTGAAGCTGGATTTGAATTCAGGAAGATGAATCTTCTTGGCTCCAGGCCCAGTGCTCTATCTACCTAACTTTCCCTGACTGGCGCATAGTAGGTGCTTAATAAAGGCTCTATCCACCTAGCTACCTCTCAATATACATACATTATTTTCCCCACTTAATACATCAAGGTAGTACAGTGGATAGAGCTTTAGATTTGGAGTCAGGAAGACCTGAATTCAACCCCTAACTTGGACTTACTGTCTATGTGACCCTGGGCAAATCACTTGCCTCTCTCAGCCTCAGTCTTTTCACCCATAAAATGGAGGTAATAAGAGGAATCACTGTAAGTTGCTATGACAATCAGAGGAGATAACCAAAGTAAAGCACTTTGTAAATCTTAAAGCACTATACAAATGCTAGCTATCATTAAAAGCCTTCCAGTTCTGTTTATGGCAAGTACTCAATAAATACTTATTCAGTAATTGTTCTAGAAACAAAAATGCCCTCTCCAATAACAGGAGTAATGATAGCCTACTTCCAGATCCCTCCTACAATGTTCACAGTGAACAATCAATTCTCCCTCCTCATTAGTTACAAGCTGGTTACTTTGGTCCCTCAGATGCCTCATTTTTGAAAATGCTCCTTCGCTAACTCACAAAGAAGTTGGGAAGACAGATGATATCATGTGCCCAAACCATGTTAAGATCCATAGCAGAAGACATTCTAAGCTTTCTTAATCGTGACTTACAAACAAATACTGCTTTAAGTATTTACTTTAGGCTCTTACATGGAAGGGCTCAGGTTTTAATAAGGGCCAATTACTGAGCTTGGATGAAGTGAATGGAGCTGAGGAAGAAACCTCCATTCAAGCCTTTGCAGGAGTGGAAGCCGTAAAATGTGGTGCTGCACAGTCTTCTGGCAGCTTTGAGCAATGGGAGCTAAATAGATAGCTGACATCTGAAAACTTGGATTCCTTCCAACAAGGAGTGTCATGAATTCCAGAAGAACTATGTCTCAGAATCAGTATAATGCAGAGGAAATATTTCTGTGTTGGAAGTCTAAGAAGCTAGGCTCCAAACTCAATTTGGATAAATCCCTTGACTTGCTGGGCCTTTGGTTTTTTTTTAATTTGTAAAATATGGTGGGCCTCAGTATCCTCTGAGTTCACTTCAGCTCTATCACTCTCTAGATTTAGTTTCCCCATCTGTAAAATGGGGGAGAGGAGAAAGAATATCAGTGCAGATGACCTCTCATGTCCAGTCCATCTCTAAATACCTGACACTATAGGAAACTTCCCTTAACAGAGTATTTCCCTCAAAAGCTCCTTTGTAAGGTTGACTGGGTTCCAACTTCCACTGACCCTTTGAAGAACAAGAGAAGGCCTGGGCAGCCCCGACCACCCACCTCTTAAAAGGAGCCACTGGGGGCAGAGCCAAGATGGTGGCTGGAAAGTAGGGACTTGCTTAAGCTCTCCCCCAGGTCCCTCCGAATACCTGTAAAAAATGGCTCTGAACAAATTCTAGAGCTGTGGAACCCACAAAATAGCAGAGGAAAGCAGGGCTCCAGCCCAGGACAGCCTGGATGGTTGCTGGGAAGGGTCTATTGCACCAAGCTGGGAGAGGAATGAAGCACAGCCCAGCATGGGCCACACCAGGACCAACCAGACCAGGAGCCAGGCGGGAACAGGCTGTAGCACTCTGAAGCAGTGAGCTGTGGCAGTTACCAGACTTCTCAACCCACAAACACCAAAAGACAACAGAGCAGGTTAGTGGAAAAACTGCTAGATCAGAGTGAGAGAAGTGTGTGGTTGGCCCCAATCCCAGGGGCAGTGGAGGTGTTGCAGCTCTGTGGCTGCTTCCAGAGCTCCAACTGTGGTTGCTTCCAGTCCCAGGCCCACCTGGTGGGAGGAATTAAGTGACTGATCAGAGCAGGAGTGCAGAGCCAGCTTGGATCTGGGTCACAGTCCTGGTTGGCGGTTCTTGGGGGAGGAGAAGCGCTGGTGTGGCAGAGCTTGCTGTGTAGAAGTAGCTCTGAAAACAGCAGCGCAGCCCCTAAAGCTTGGGACAAAGTACTCTCTACTCTACAAGCAGTCATACCCTGACAAAAAGCTCAAGGGTCAAGTAGTTGGCTGGGAACGTGAACAGGCAGCGAAAACAGACTCAGATTCAGATGCAGACTCTAGAATCCTTTTTTGGTGACAAAGAAGATCAAAACATACAGCCAGAAGAAGTCAACAAAGTCAAAGGGCCTACATCAAAAGCCTCCAAGAAAAATATGAATTGGTCTCAGGCCATGGAAGAGCTCAAAAAAGGATTTGGAAAAGCAAGTAAGAGAAGTAGAGGAAAAATTGGGAAGAGAAATGAGAGTGATGCAAGAAAATCATGAAAAACAAGTCAATGACTTGCTAAAGGAGACCCAAAAAATACTGAAGAAAATAACACCTTAAAAAATAGACTAACCCAAATGGCAAAAGAGTTCCAAAAAGCCAATGAGGAGAAAAATGCCTTGAAAGGCAGAATTAGCCAAATGGAAAATGAGGTCCAAAAGACCACTGAAGAAAATACTACCTTAAAAATTAGACTGGAGCAAGTGGAAGCTAGGGACTTTATGAGAAATCAAGGAATGAAAAAGTGGAAGACAATGTGAAATATCTCATTGGAAAAACCACTGACCTGTAGAATAGACCCAGGAGAGATAATTTAAAAACTATTGGACTACCTGAAAGCCATGATCAAAAAAAGAGCCTAGATACCATCTTTCAAGAAATTATCAAGAAGAACTGCCCTGATATTCTAGAGCCAGAGGGTAAAATAGAAATTGAAAGAATCCACAGATTGCCTCCTCAAAAAGATCCCAAAAAGAAAACTCCTAGGAATATTGTAGCCAAATTCCAGAGTTCCCAGGTCAAGGAGAAAATACTGCAAGCAGCCAGAAAGAAACAATTTGAGTATTGTGGAAACACAATCAGGATAACACAAGATCTAGCAGCTTCTACATTAAGGGATTAAAGGGATTGGAATATGATATTCCAGAGGTCAAAGGAGCTAGAATTAATTTTTAATTTTTTTGCACGGGGAAGGCCGGGCAATTGGGGTTAAGTGACTTGCCCAAGGTCACACAACTAGTAAAAGTGTCAAGTGTCTGAGGCCAGATTTGAACTAAGGTACCCCTGACACCAGGGCCAGTGCTCTACTTGCTTCGAGGAGCTAGAATTAAAACCAAGAATCACCTACCCAGCAAAACTGAGTATCATACTCCAAGGCAAAATATGGATTTTTGATAAAATAGAGGACTTTCAAGCTTTCTCAGTGAAAAGACCAGAGCTGAATAGAAAATTTGACTTTCAAACAAGAGAAGCTTGAAAAGATAGACAAGAAAGAGAAATCATAAGGGACTTACTAAAAGTTGAACTGTTTTGTTTACATTCCTACATGAAGATGGTATGTGTAATTCATGAGACCTTTCTCAGTATTAGGGGAGTTGAAAGGAATGTACATATTTTATATATACATATATATATATATATACATATATATATATAAATATGTATGTATTTGTGTGTATATATATGTAGAGAGAGAGAGCACAGGGTGAGTTGAATATGAAGGGGCGATATCTAAAAAAATTAAATTAAATTAAGGGATGAGAGAGGAATATATTGAGAGAGGGAGAAAGAGACAGATAGAATGAGGTAAATTATCTCACATAAAAGTGGCAAGAAAAAACAGTTCTATTGGAAGAGAGAAGGAGGCAGGTGAGGGGGAATGAGTGAATCTTGCTCTCATCGAATTTGACTTGAGTAGGGAATAACATACACACTCAATTGGGTATCTTACCCCACAGGAAAGTAGGGGGGAGGGGATAAAAAAGGGTGGGGGCAATAGAAGGGAGAGCAGATAGGGGGAGGAGGTAATGAAAAGCAAACACTTTTGAAAAGGGACAAGGTCAAAGGAGAAAATTGAACAAAGGGGTACAAAATAGGATGGAGTGAAATATAGTTAGTCTTTCACAACATGAGTATTGTGGAATTGTTTTCATAATGATATATTTGATTTCATAATGATATGTTGAATTGCTTGCCTTCTTAGAGAGGGTGAGTGGGGAGGGAAAAGGGGAGAGAATTTGGAACTCAACGTTTGAAAAAACAGATGCTCAAAAAAAAAAAGTTGTTTTCCATGCAACTGGGAAATAAGATATACATTCAATGGGGCATAGAAATCTATCTTGCCCTACAAGAAAGTAAGGGGAAAAAGGATGGGGGAGGAGTGGGGTGACAGAAGGGAGAGCTGACTGGGGAATGGTGCAATCAGAATATATGCCATCTTGGAGTGGGGGGAGGGTAGAAGTGGGGAGAAAATTTGTAACTCAAAATCTTGTGGAAATCAATGCTGAAAACCAAAAAATATTAAATAATAAAATATGAAATGAAACAAACAAAAAAGGGAGCCACTGACAAGGCGGCCTAGCAGCCCATGTCCTTTCTTTGCATCCTCCTGGGCAGGTACTTCTGTCTCTTTCATTGGCCTCAGTGGTCCTTCCGGCTGCCCACTCAACCCTGCCCAGTAGAGTGGTTGTTGAAGACATTTCTGTTGCCGACTTCTTCAGCTTGGTGTACTCCATACTCATTCCTGGCTTTCATTATAGTTTTGACAAGATATTCTTTGCTTCCATTTGAAGTTCCAGCTTTCCCTTCCACATCACCCCCGAGAGGATGGCACCTATACTTACAAGCATTCATTCATTCATTCATTCATCCATTCATTCATTTATCCATTCATTCATTCGTTCATTTATCCATTCATTCACTCATTCATTTATCCATTCATCCATTCATTCATTTATCCATTCATTCATTCGTTCATTTATCCATTCATTCACTCATTCATTTATCCATTCACTCATTCATTTATCCATTCATTCATTCATTCATTTATCCATTCATCCATCCATTCATCCAACAAGCATCTATGAAATACCTACAATGCTTCTGGCATGATGTGAACCACTGGGGATCAAAGAAGGAGAAAAAACAACAATGTCACACGCTCTGCCCTCAAGGAGTTTGCATTCTGTTCTTGGAGATAATATATAACAATAATAACAATTATTTATGTGGGACTTTATATACCTATATAGATTTGCAAAACACCTTATGGCCATTACTTCATTTGATCCTCACAACAACCTTGGAAGGTAGGTAATATTATTATCCCCATTTTACAGCTGAGGAAACTGAGTCTGAGAGAGGTTAAGTGACTTACCCAGAATTACACAGTAAATGTCTGAAGCAGCATTTGAATGCAGGTCCTACTGACTTAAGCCAGTACTCTAATACAATATGTCACCTAGCTGCTTCCATGGAAGAATTGTTATCTACCCCTTAAAATGCCAAGGAGTCCAAACTTAGTTAAAAGCAGAAAGTTTTATTAGGAGGAAAATCAGACACTAGTGTAGAGTCACTCCAGTACAAAGCATAGCCTAGGAGAGGCAGGGGCAGTTTATGCTTGAAAACCACAAAGGGTAAAGAATGGACAGTCTTTTCCTGGAACAGGTGGGACCCAAAAGCAGGATGTTTTGTAGGAATAGTTGACCACAAGACTGGTTTGGGCCATTTTGGAGTGCACAGGTCAGCAAGGTCAGTGAGCGAATACCAGCAAAAGCATCTTGGAGAGAGCAACACTTTGGCTCCCTGCAGGCAGAGATTGGCTCCTTCCATACTCTGTGTCCAGGTAGAGTAACTCATAGAAAACAGATGTGTTCATCTTCGGGGTGGGGGAAGGGGAGGGGACTCTCAATGTACATATTAAGTACATACGAAATAAATTGTTTTTATTGATGTAATGGCAAGCAAAGTAGGACTTTTAGCTGTTTTTTTTTTCTTTTGGAGTACTTCTCAGCACTAAGGCAATCAAGTGCCTTCCATTGAGTTTTGCCTTTGTTTGAATCAAGAGTCTTTGATTAAATTGAGAGTCTTTGATGACCTGCTTAAGTCACAAGAAAGTCTAAGTCATGTGAGTTGGAGTCACATGGTTGTGACACCCTCTGTGGGCTGACCCTGAAGAAGTGTATGTATACTCTGAGGTTAACATTTTGCTTTGTGGGCTCACTCATCGGAAGAGTGTTCCTGTGACTTGACCAGATGAGACTCTGGGTAGCCGTTAAGGAGCGCCGCCCCCACCCCACTTTGAAAACCCAGGTATTGGTGCTTGTCTCTCTGGTAACTATGTATGTATTGCTATGGACAGACAGAAACCCTGTCTGCTGATTCGTGTTATTTGCTCTGTTTATAGAATTTCTACTTGTAATTTCTGTTTGTGTTTTCTCTTAAGTTCAGCATGCTGATTTTTTCCCCTGAACTAAGTGAATGATATATGTATGTTTAATTAAAGTGAGATTGTAAAGAAGACTCAATGGAAGGCATTTGATTGCCTTAGTGCTGAGAAGCACTCCAAAAGAAAAAACAGCCAAAAGTCCCACTTTGCTTGCCATTACAACTGGGGGGACAGGAAGGGAGAAGGTGGAGGTGAGATCATGAAAGACTTCATGGCACAAGCAGAGCATAAAGGAAACATGGGATGTTGAGAGTCCCTCTAAGACAAGTATGCTTGTCCCACCCCAACTCCAGAAAAACCTTGACTTCCTCCTATCTAGTAGAGGGGCATGACAGTGTTGGCTCTTGGAGCCAAAACCAGGTCCTACCTCACTGATTGGAGTTTTCTCCCTTCCTTTGCTCCTTCCTTCCTTCCTTTCTTTCTTTTTTCCTCCTTTCTTTCTTTCAATCCTATATGCCTCAGATACTCTTCTTCCTCACCCCCACTTCCTAGCTTTCCTGGCTTCCTTCAGGACTCTTCTCAAATCTTATCTTGTACAAGAAGTCTTCCCTGGATCCCTAGCTGCTAATTGTCTTCCCCTTTCAGATTTCCTCTCATCTATTCTGTAAACATCATATATGATCCTAGTCTCCCTCATTAACATGTAAGCTCCTTGAGGCCAGGCATGGTATTTTTGCCTTTCTTTAATATCCCAAACACTCAGCACACTATCATTGTTTAATAAATACTGATTGACTAAATTTTGTTATTAAGTCATTTCAGTCAGGTTTGACCCTTTGTGATCCCATTAGTGGTTTTCTTGGCAGAAATAGTGGAGTAGTTTGCCATTTCTTTCTCCAGCTCATTTTACAGATGAGGAAACTGAGGAAAACAGGGTTAAGTGACTTGCCCAAAGTCACACAGCTAGTAAGTGTCTAAGGCTGGGTTTAAACTCAGGTCTTCCTGACTCCAAGCCCTAACTGCCCTTAGGTTGACTAATTAAACAGACATAAAAATTATTTTATTTTGGACTTTTAAAACGAATACATTTTAAATACACACACACACATATTACAGTTCTTTCCTGATATGCTCCCTTCTTCTCACACCCCCAATCCAACCCTGAAACAGATACTTTCCCTTATAGAGAAAATCAGCTTTTCCAAGATTGAAAAAGTAGCCACACCTATTGTTGTTTGTCCTTCCATTCTCAAAGAGTATCAATGATATCAGGAGGGTGATGTCTTGACTTGCAAATGAATTGGATTTAAGTGAGGCAGGGCTGTGCAGAGTCATCAGCCTCACTCTCTCCTCCAGGGTCATGTGAGTCCAGTGCCAAGACATAGGTCAAGACAATTGAGATGACCCCAAATGCAGTGGGAGACCTTAACCTTAACCTTGTTCCCAGGTCTCAGGGAGGAAGGACCATTGCCCAACTGGAAGCTGTCAGTTGGATCCCCAGTGTGGCTGCTACTATGACTCACAGACTATTGTTTGTCCTTTCTCAAAGAGGACCAATAACATCAGGAGGGTGGTGTCTTGATTTGCAAGTGAATTGGATTTAAGTGAGGCAAGGATGTGCAAAGTCATCAGCCTTACTGTCTCCTCCAGGGTCACCCCCATCATGTCCCAGCTTTATACTGAGGAGAACAAGTAATGTTTCATCAAGAGGGGTTGATTCTACAATGAACAAAAGATGAGATCATAACTTCTGAAATTTTTGATCATGACACCAGAATTATTTAAATGTATCAACTGACAGTAACTTCTGAAATTTTTGATCAAGACACCAGAATTATTTAAATGTATCAAGTGACAGTAACAAAACCAAGCAGCCCACAGATAATGAATTTTTAGCTAGATCTGGAGATACCTGTCACTAGGTCTTTGAAGAGAATGGATTTCCACCTTTGTGGGGAGTAGGACCACCATGACTGAGAGATCACACTATTACTGCTTTTGCATCTTGCAGAGAGGTATTAGACTTGGAATTATATCTATTACCCATCAGATATTTGAAATCTAGGGGTGTGATTTTTTTTTATTTTGTAGTTCAAAATTAAAGCCACATTCCTCAGTCACTCTGAGGGGAAATGGTTCTTCTTCAAATCTGGAGGGTAACTGTTAAATTAATCTTGGCTGGTTTAGCTTTCTCTCCCATCAAATGCTGATTCCACAAAAGATAATCACAGATAGTGAGCAAATATTTATCAAAGCAAGCAGTGAACAGTAATGGGGAAGCCATACAGAAAAATTTAGGCCAGGATTTCTTAATCTGGGGTCTGCAAACTTTTTAAAACATATTTTGATAATTGTATTTCAATGTAATTGTTTTCCTTTATAATCCTATGTATTTTATTTTATGTATTTTAAAACATTATTGTGAAGAGAGCTTCACAGGCTTCATTGAATTTCTGTAGGTGTCCATAACATAAAACAGAGATAAATATAGAGAGAAAAAAAAATCTCTTGGTTTGAGAGACAAACTATGTAAGAATTATGGATTATGCTGCCCAGGAGGTGAAGTTTGGGCTCAACTGTGGAGATAGTAAACTGAGTTTGAGGGAAATGTCTTCTCCCAAATAAGCAATCTTAGGGGTCAAAGAACCTGAACTATAGGGTTATGTAAATGGAGACAAACCCTCCATCTGTATTTTATTCAACAGCAGGATAAGTCCATTAATTTGATCTTGAAGGAGGCCTCCTGCCCTATCAAGTTATTCTGATGGGGTTAGCTATGGAGAAAATATCCCCACTGGAACACACCTGATCTTTGCAATCCCTAAGACCCCAAGGACCCTCAAATCTCTGGACACCCTGTCCCTTTTCCTCAACCTCCCAAATAAAGGAACTGGCTGAGCAGCGTCACCTGATAGGAGGCTTCTTTTGTCTCCTCTAATGTCATCCTAAGGTTGTGTAACATATATATATACACATGCGCATCTGTCTCCTTTTGTCTAGTTGCTAGCCTCTTGGCAACTGCCCATCAGCTGATGCTAATTAAAATTTTTAATCTTGTAGCCTTGCTTCTTGATTTACTGCTCTCCAGGCAAATGGACCAAGATGAGAGGAATTGGTCTCCAGGAGCACCCTAACACCTCCGGGTTGGGGAATCCCCCCAACAAGAACACTCTCACCCTATAAGTCCACTCAGTCATCTCTGGAGTTGTAGGCACTGGAAATCAGAAAATATGTTGGGGTGCCAGCTTTCCCCCACGTGCCTATGAGGGATGCCATTCAGCATCCACACCTTGCTTTCTCTTATCCCACCCCCTTCTTTTCTCCACTTCTCTCTCTCTGAAATTTCTCAGTAAAACAGGTAATGATTCCCTGAACACAGACAGCATCCCTTCTGGGGACTGCCCACCCAGGTACAATGTTTTCTTTTTTATTCCCCTTTCTTTTAAATTTAATGATGTTTATCTTTTATTACATTTTAAGTTCCAAACTATTTTTTATGACTCTTAATCACATTGATATGCTATGGATATATTTCTTGGCAAGTCTTGCTAGAAAAATCCCGGAGCCAGACACTGGGACAGAGATGTACACCAGGCTTCAGAACGGGTTAAAATTGACATCTACAACATTTGAGGCAAATATTTGCCCCACCCAATGTCATTAAGATACAAAACAACACAAGCCTTTTCATAATGGGCCATTATATGAGGAATGTACTGGAACCAGCTCGAATTGGCTAGTGCGATGATTATTAAATTTTCAGTATGAGCGTTTATACCTCAGAAATTGACAAACACAACAAATCAGAGTTTCATTTGTTGTTTTGTAGATTATTTAGTCTTAAGAAAATGGTGGAGAAAATGTTAGTAATACAAATTAAACTTAAAAGTATGTCATGCATATATTTTTAGAGAGCCAGTTGTTAAACATTTACCAGTAGACCCTTGAAGTTACTTCTTAATCAGATGTGTGATTCAAGTTCCAAGTCAACCTTAAGTAAGTTCTAGAATCTTAGGAATCTCTTAGACCAGACTGCCCAAGGATCAGATTAGGCTAGATTTCATGGTGAAGTGAGATAATGTTAATTTATTAAATCAATAAATATTTATCTTCTGTTGCCTATGTGTCCCTAAATGTGCTGCAGGGAATGCAAAAGAAGAAAAGAACTTGGTTCTAAAACTCCAGACACTCATAGTATAATAGGGGAGCCTTGACATAAACTAAGGAATGAGATGAAATTGTGTGTGGTTTGATAATAACTCATTTCCACAAATCTTTATGAGGATAGTGATAGCACCTACTTCTCAGAGTTGCTGCTCACTAGCTGCCTACTATGCTGATGCATAGTAGGTGCTATAGAAATGCTAGTTATTTTTATTAAGTAAATATCAATCAACAACCCCCCCCCACACACACACACACACCTGAAAGGTGCACACTCTTCTTCTGCATTGCTTTTCTTCCTTTCAGATTCAGCTCAGGTGCCACCTCCTCAGTGAAGCCTTCCCTGATTCCCCCAGAAGTACTCTTCTCTCCTCAAATATTTCTCAAGGTCTTTGTCTGATCTCCCCTTTGTTCTGTATGACATTTACCTGTGTACATATCATACCCTGCTCTCACCCCAAGGCAGAAAATAAGCTCTATTGGGTGACAGGGACTATAAGGTTTTTCATCTTGGTATTCCCATTGCCTACTGAATGGCACATAATAGGTGCTTAATAAATATTTGTTGAATTAAATTTATCTGTATTTTACAGTGTCATGGCTTTCCAAGGATTTGAACCTGCATCTTCTGGCTCACCTGCTAGACCCCATTGCCTAAGAATAGAAGTGTTTTAGCAAGTCAGAGAAGAAAAAGTTCGATGTAGGCTAGCCTCATCAAGAAAAAATATAAAGAAATGTGTCTTATAAGGAAATATCTTTTAAAAGATATAATTTACATGAACTGTCATCTAAATGAGAATCAGAAGAGGTTAGAATGCCCACAGTGGAAGAAGGAAGGATAAGAAGACTAACATAACGATATGGCAGGTTCCTGTTGGGGGATGATGGGAAATTAGGCTGGACAGAGTGGGTAGCATCAGGTTAAAGACTACGTCTTGACAGGTAATGAATGAATGGGGAGCAATCATAGACCATAAGATGATAGATTGTGAGCTGCAAGGGACGTAAGAAATCACCTGGAATTCAATCCTCTCATTTTACACATGAGGAACCTGAAAGATGGGAGGAGATCTAGAAAAATCAAGTGATTTCACTTAAGAAAAGTCACATAGATTATAGCAGGGCCAAAATTCAAACTGAGGGCCTTTGTCTCCAAAACCTGTTATCTTTCCATGACACCAATCTGATTATTAAATGGGAAAATAACATCAACTAAGAGAGCACAGAATGGTAAATGAAAAAAGTAAAACTGATTACAAGAAAACACACAGATGAGAGAAGGAAGTTCAGGATGGGACACAGAAAAGCAGGGTGGTTTTGTTATTACAATTTTAAATTTAAGAGACACTTAAAAAAAAAACCTAAGTAACAAAATTCACAGTTTCATACAATCTTCTTTTTCCATCCTTCTTTGTACATTTAAAATGTTCATGTTCATTGCTGCTTGTCAAGTTCAAAAGAAAAAAGAAAAAAATTTAAAGGAAGAATGGTATGCAAAGCACAATCCTTTTTTAACCATACACTTTTATTAATATCTTTTGTCTTAATATATTCCACATTTTCCAATCTATTCCTCTGACCTGCCCCTCCCAGAGGGTATTCCCCTACTACAGAAAATAAAAAAGAAGAGGAAAAACAGGTCAGCAAAACAAACCAACGTATGAAAGAAAGACTGAAAATAAATGTAGGTTTCACAGTCTTAGTCCCCCACCTCTTCAAAGAAGCAGGGAGAAGTTCAAGGCATGTGATTTTGCTGCAGACACCCAGTTGGGGCTGGGTCATAACATTAGAGCCTTAGGGTAGATCATATATCCCTCTTTGACTAGTAAATCACTCCTTCCTCCCAAGGTGGTCAGTTATAACTGTGTGTACAGACAAGCTGAAAAACTCAGGGCCTCAAAGTAGTTTTTTTTTTTTTTAGCCTGAATTTTCTAATTTGACTGGTTTTTTTGAGGACAAGTGGTCAGTTCAGCCCTTCATTCCATGCTACAGCCTAAAACAGAGAATGACTGAGGTCCTACCTTGAGATCATCACAAAGCCAGGATGAACATGCAGCATTTCTAATTCTAGCTTTTATTCTAATTCCAACTAGGAAATAAGAATCATTTGTGATGTAGTACATGCTTAGCATAATACTTAAAAAAGAAAAGGCTTACCTAAAAAGTCTTCTCCAGTCAAATTTACAAAGATGAAAGTCTTTAAGGCATGAGCATTTCAGAGCATCTCTTTCCTGTGTCTTCTTACTGCTGTATTTTCCAGTGAATCCTTACTGGTCTCAACTTTGGTGGATTGAGTTGATGACAAGAACTATTGTTGAGAATATTCAATCTGACTTGAAGACAGAGAAGAATGGAAAGACTTACATGAAGTGAAATAGAATGAAGAAGGCAGAACCGGGGGAAAATAATTATACACAATGAAGATAGCAACTAAATGATTAAGACAGTTGAAACACTAATGAATTTAACTATTATGGTCCCAGGAAACCCAGAGATAATGGAAAAACATCACTCTCCTCTCAACAGAGAGATCTGGGGAGAGTATTGAAGTGGCAGATGCAGTGGTTTGGATACTGGTTTTTCTTAAATGTTTTTGCTCGTTACAAGAGGGTATAAGATTGTAAGGGGAGATAGTTAAGGGAGAGTAACTGTGGTATAGAAACAAACAGCAATAATTAAACTTCAAAACAAAAAAAAACTCATCAATATGGATGTTAGCACTGGCTGGAGTCACCACTACAAAGTGGATTATTTATGCAGATGTGTAAAGGTCATAAAACTGCATTTTGTTTAAATAATCCCTTCTCCTTTCAGAAACCTAAATATGCCATCAAAAGGCTATTCAGTTCTCAAACCTTGATTTTTTTCTAACTATCCTGGAACCCAAAATCTCAAAATCAGCAGTATAGTAGGTGTCCCAAAATGTCTTAATTCAGAGAATTAGTGTTAACTGAGTCTGATTAGCTCCATTTATCTCTAATTAATTACCTGTATCTAATTAGACACTTTGTTTCGAGTAGACATGGAGTCAAGTAGACTAGATTATTAGTATAGTCATTGTGCCTTTACAAAATCCGGAAATTAATGAAACGTGCAAAAGAATCTGCAGATTTAATTGCACAGGTGTTGCCTTATGGCAAAGCTTTATCATCTGATTACACCGAGGGATTATTAGTGACTTTTTATATAGAGGATGAGCCTATGAAATGTACCTTAGCAACAGCTCATTAGTTTAGGGTTGTTACTGTATTATTTATTACATTCAGCCTTCCCCATTATCTAGATTGATTCATGGACCTATATATTTTTTCCTCCCCTCTGTGCAGGGGGGAAAAAGTAAAATAAAATAAACCCTCATTATGAAGAGTCCAGTTGTAATGTCAAGAAATGCAAAATATATTCATCAGATACCGATTCTGATTCTTTAAAAGAACCTTCCAAAGTTAGATGAGTGAGGACTCATATATATAGCTATTTTCTGAGGGGAAGAAGCAATTTAAGCAACGAGGGGCATGGAATGATTCGTGTGTATGATCAAAAAAAAAATTTGGCTGCCCTAAATGTCTTCAGATAACGAATTCAGGAGACTAGAATAGGCTGAAGAATAGAGGAAGCTCTTTTTACAGTAAAAACGGTTTTATATGCTCATGGAGAATCTTCATAAAATCCATCTCTTATTTGTTGTCTGGGCTCCCCCCACTCCCACCCCGCCCCCCAGCCTTGATTTACTGCCAAATAGGAAGCACTACGGATGCTAATCGGCTGTCCCTGCAAAAGGAAGACTTCAAGATCTGCCTATAAAATGAACACCGACTCTTTGGAGCTAGATTGGATATGTGCAAAAGGTTGCACCATCTTGACCTTTGTCTTTTCACGTTTCTCTTTATAAAGTATTTGAAGAAGCATTGGCTTTTCCACTCCGGCAGTAATTAAACAACTAGGAGTAAATCCAGCTACAATCCTGTAGCACAACGAAGGCGTGTTTATTGACAAATCAATTATTCCCTTAAATAGTTTGTCAACAAGAAAATGGAAGAGAGATTTTAAAATTATTTCTCGGCTTCTCTCCCAATAAGGAAAGAAAGAAAGAAAAAAAAATCCCACCTCCCCCGTTGTGGGTTACAGACAGCCTGCCGTTCACTTACTGCTGAATTTAAACTAGTGAGATGGTAACGGGTAACTGTTAATATTATATAGGGCATGACAACTAATTTGAGTGGTAATAATGAATATTTAATGACCCTCCTTTCAAGCATGAACGCATAACTTTTCACGTGTGCATTACCAAGATTATAACCATTCATCTAAAAATTACAGTCGCAGCTGAAGTAGCAGTCAGGAATAATAGATTGTAGCCACGTCTGCATATTGCATAAATATGCTATATACACACAAACACACACACAGACGAAGTTCCCTCTGTCATCCATCTCTCTTTGAAGTCTGTGGGAGCTCTAGGCTCAGTAAAGAGACTTGAACCCTACCCCAGTAAAAAAACATTGCGTCGATATCAATATCAATATGTCTCATAGTCTAGGTCAGAACTGGTCGTTTATTCCTCTTCCCTTGCTCATAACTTGCAAGCCAAAACAAATTGTTAATGCATGCAAATGTGCCTTAGTCTGAATACAGAGGAGACATTTTGGGAATGTTTGATTGAAATCCATGGGGCCATTTTGGATTTATACAAATAGATTATAATAATAATAATAGAGAAAATGATCTCACATCTTAATGCTTGTATTCAATCATCAAAAGCGATCGTTTTATCCACCTATGCCATGGTACACCAGACATTAAATATTTTTAAAATAACAGGATAAATAGTGACTTATCCATGAATCATTTCCATCTGAATCCCAACAAAAGAGATGAGAACAAGGCAACAGTGCTATAACAACAAATAACTCACTTTTCTATTAAAATCCAAGACTGTTCCAAGTACTTTCTTCATACTTTTTTGAAGTAAAGATCATACTTTCAGGAAAACACACATCAGTGATGAGGGATGGGGGGAGGGAAGTTCATGAGGACTTTTGGTAAAAATTCAGAACTTGTAGAAATTTAAAACACTGACTGTATTTTGTACATTGGTAGCTAGCCATGAAGAATGACATCACTCTTACTGGATTTGAAAAAGAGATACAAATGTGGAAATTGTATTAAGCACTCCAAAAGGCTTCCCCTCCCCCAGGCAGAAAATACCAGTTGCAAAATTTCAGCATTACCTGTTTTCTGGCATCCCGATGAGGTCTGAGTCACCATTTCAATTGTACAGAGAATTGTGAGTCCATTTCTTTTGCCTTAATTGCATTTCTCTGATTAGAAGGTAATCAAAACCCACTATCACCAAACAGTAAAATTAGAACCCCGCCCCCCACCTACCCACCCATCCTAGGGTTTGTGTTTTCCTGCATAGTCGTTGACACACCTTTAAAAATCCGAAGAGAAGGAACCTTGAGAGGGTAAGTGGAGAAAACAGGCACATGAGAAGTTCCCCATTCTTTTCAGCCTTGGCGCTACTCATTATTATCACCGTCACCACAACTTGCATCTTTAGAACACTTTGAGACTGGCCTGGTGCTCTCCTCCCAACTCCAGGAGGTAAGTATCGCAACCATCTTTATTCCCATTTCACAGATGAGGAAATGGAACTTCATAGGGGTTGAGAAGCTTAACCAAATTCACACAACTGGCTAGGGCCAGAGCTGGTATTCAAAGCCAGGGCTCTCTTGATTCCAAGCTCAGCATTCTTTCCATAGCTTCTACAAAGGCCCCACACTATGCATTAATTACATAATGAGAGGAATGAACTAGGCAACATCTAAGGTCCTTTCCAGTGGTAATCCTGTGAACCTACAAACTTACTAATAAGGCACACACTGCATAGGCATGATTGGGTACATGATGGACTATAATATTACTTTAACACTCCAGGCTTCTAGGGGATTTTTATTTGGGTTTTTTTTTCAATCTGTGACCTTATTGACATATATTGGAGCATTAAAGAAATAAAGAACAGAGGAGATCAGCTTTGTAAAAGCCCTTAGCACAATGTCTGGTACATAGTAGGTGCTCCATAAATGCTTATCTTCCTTTTTCCACATCCCTTCCACAAAAGTCATAGGGCAGCATATAGTATAAAGAGCCCTAGAATCAGATCTCACCTCAACACTTCCCAGTTGTGACTTGGGAGCAAGTCATTTTACCTCTGAGACTCAGTTTCTTCATCTGTAAAATCAGTAGGATAACGCCCATGGTCCTGAGAGGTGGGGTTGTTGTGTCTCAAATAGGATCGTGTGGGGCAAGGGCTTTGCACAGCTGAACACACTCTCTCAATATTGGCTTATGCGTATTCTCCGGCTGAGTTCACAGCGAGCCATCACCAAACGCTGCAAAACTGCTCTGCTTCATGGTGCTTGAAAGAGAACACCAGTCGGCTCTGTGGTAAACCATGGGGTTGGCCCCCACATCGGTAATCTTTTAGAAGAAGACTAACCAATATGTTGGTTGCCAGATAGTTTTCATTTAGCCTTTATTTTGTAGGATTGTGCCTGCAGGCCAGAGTAGTCCTATGATAAACAAGCAAATCTATAGGCCTCTCCAAAGACCCAGGCACCCACAGGAAGCTGTACACTACACAGACTTGGGATGGAAATAATGCAGAACAGGTGAGACATTGTCATCAGGAAAACTGAAGGCCTGTAGCAGGGGGCAATATGGGACAGAGTGAAACATATATTTGCATACATGTGTGTATGGCTGTGTATAATATATGTGTGCATGAATACATATACATATATTATTGTATGTACATATATGTACATAGCTATAAAGACCCCTGTTTGTATGCCTATATGTATGTATCTGTATGTGTGTATATATGTATATATGTAATATTCAGACACACACAGAGGTCCTGCCCCACAATTTCATTAGTGTAAGGAAATAACTCCTAACAATGCACACAGCCAACCCTTCTGCAACTTTTACCCTGAGAAGGACAGTTAGGTGGTGCAGTTAATAGAGCACCAGCCCTAGAGTCAGGAGGACCTGAGTTCAAATTCTACCTCAGACACTTACTAGCTGTATGACTCTGGGCAAGTCACTTATAGTCTGAGAAAGTTGCCTGGGGCCACTGGGAACTTAAATGCCTTGCCCCAGTGAGTTACCCAACTAGCATGTATGTATGTCAAAAGCAGAACTTTAACTCTAAAAGGTTAGTTCTCCATTCATGATGTCATTTTTCCTCTCAGTGCAGGAATGTGGAATATGTGTGTGTGTGCTCACTGGTGTATAACTCACACTGGGCAGTGACTGCAGAGCCTTGCAGGGATGGAGCTGACCTGCTGGCCCATTAGATTACTCAACATTACCAATTCAAAGTCGGGGTAGACCCTAGAATTTGAGAATGCTGGGTAACTACCTGGCCAGCAGGTAGGTTTCATCCTTGTAAATGTGTGTGTATATATACATACACACACATATGTAAAGTACATAGTCAATATTCTGTATTATATATTTTATATATAGTTGACACATTTAGGTTTCAAGATTTTCAAAACTGTATATATACATATATGTGTGTGTATGTATACATGTA
>NC_050576.1:32706079-32896079 GCF_011100635.1 Trichosurus vulpecula | reverse complement strand
TGAATATGTTGAGTTTAAAATATCTACTGGACATCCATTTTGAGGATCCTGATTAAAAGGAAGTTGGAGATGGAAGACTGAGGTCAGCAGAAAGATTGGGGAAGGATACACAGATTTGAGAATCGTCAGCATTGAGACGGCAATTAAACCAATGGGAGCTAATGAGATCACTAAGTGAAAATAATATGTTAACTTTTGAACATGTAGAGTTTAAGATGTCCTCTGGACATCCAATATATAAAGGGAGAAGAGACGAGGGTACAGGACAGAACCCTATGGTACACTTACAGTTAGAAGCCATGATCCGGATGAGGATCCAGAAAAGGAGGAGTGGTTGGAGAGGTAGGAGGAGAATGAAGAAAGAGCAGTGACCCAAAAACCGAGAGAGAAGATAGTATGGGGAGGAGGGAGTGATCAACAGTGTCAGAGATTGCAGAGCGTCAAGGAGAATGAGGATTGAGAAAAGGCCACTTGGATTTGGCAACTGAGATATCTTGGGTAATTTTGGAGAGGGGGACTTCGGTGGAATGATAAGGTCAAGAAACTGAGATTTAGAAGAGGATGAAAGGAAAGAGAAAGTGGAGACACCTATTGTAGATGGGCTTTTAAGAAGTTTAGTCGCAAAGATAGAGATACAGGACAAAGTTAACAAGTTAACAGGAGAGGAAGGATCAAGTGAGGGTTGTTTTTTTTAGGATGGGGGAGAGGGAGTTGATAAGGGATGTATAGTAGGATTGTCTAGAAGCAGTAAGGACCTAGTCGAGGTTGTGTAACATAAATTTGTAGTTGACCTTTGTGTATTTTGGGAGTAGAAAAGTCTCCCTTTGGAGTTATCCATTTGTCCAATTAGGTTTTATCAGTCATTAACGGGTTTAAACCTTATAATCATTTCCATCTTCTCTTCCTCCTTCTCATTCACAAATAATTTATTTATTCACTCGTATTAATTTGTAGGATTGTATATTTAGATCTGGAAGGACCTTAGAGATCACCAGGTCCAACCTCCTAATTTTATAGTTTAGAAGATTGAGATCCAGAGGGGATAGAGGGATAGACTATTGGATTTGGAGTCGAGAAACAAGGGTTCAGACCCTGTCTCTGATACATAGTAGTGATGTATTCATAGCAAGTAATTTTTCCTCTATGAGCATCAATTTCTTCATGTGTAGAGCTGAGAAAATAATACTTATAGAAAATATGTAACTCACTGGTCACCTCACTATGAGGTTCAATACTTTGCAAACTTTTAAAGCACTACACAAATGTCTATAACTATTATTATCATTACTCAAGGGGTAGTAAGGAGTAGAACTCACATTTGAACCCAGTACCTGTTATTCCAAATTCGATGGTCTTTCCATTTCTTCCTTCATTTATTGATTTACTCTCATCCCTTCCTTCCTTCCTTTTATTCCTCCATCTCTGTGCCTGTGCACATTAACAGACTAGCTCCTTCCTTCCCCTAAGCCTGGAATGTTCTTTCTTCTCATTTCCACCCTTTGGAATTTCTAGTTCTCTTTAATGCTCAGTTCAAGTGCTACACCCTACACGAATCCTTCCTTAATTACCCCGGTTGTTGCTGTTTCCCTTCCACCTCCCCACTGAAATGACTTGTGTGTCTATTTTGCATTTGCTTATGTGAGTACATGTAAGTGGATGAGTCTTCTAAGCAATGAACCACTGGGGGCCTCCTCAATGAGGGTACTAGTAGCAGATAGGCAGGGACAGGCAGGTTCTCATTAGTGATATCCCAGAAAACATTCTTTACCATCACTCAATTGACAGAGAGATCTAGCAAATACAAGCTCTCAGTGTAGTCTATTGATTATGAAAGAGAATTTAAGTCAGCAGAAGAAAATGCAATCTTAAAGCCTCTCCTGCAGAAAGGTGTCTCCTATCCATACATGAATGTCATTCAAGACTCCTTGAAAGACAAAACAACAAAGTAGCCTCTGATCATAAACATCAGGGGAGGCATACAACAGGGAGATATCTGCTCACCAAAGGTGTTGGCCATCATGATGGAGGACATCCGGCACAGATTGTAAGTCTCTATAGATTGTGAGGTCCTCCAGATGCTCATATTCGAAGATAGTGGTGTGTTGATTGCATCAAACATGGTAGAATCTCCTGGAAGATATTTGTTACCACCCAAGAGTTTGGCTTAACCATCCACACAGGAAAAAACAAGCGGATGAAGAATATTTGTTGTCCAAATTATGACATTGCTAGATGTCACATATATATGTGTGTATATATATATAGACACACATATATAATGGACAAAATATATTCTATACCTCTCTACTCTCTCTTGCTGGCTCATTTACTCACTCTATCCTCTTCTCATTCTAGCAGGTCCCAGAACAGGGTATAGCTACAACACATCTAGAGTTCACTTTCAGGGTCCTAAGTAACTGGTAACTCTGGTGTGGGAGGAGCCACATACTCATACCTATTGCTCCTAACCTGTGCTCCACCAGCATGCTTCTCTTTTGTTCAAATGGGTCACAATGACACCATTAATTTCTCACCCTGGAATTTTATTCCACCCCCAGATTTCTCACATTGGAAGTCCTCTCTGCCCCTGTTGTCCCTTCCTATTATATTTGTCAACCCTGAAAGTTTGGTTAAAGGAGGCAAACATACTGGGTGATAAGAAAATTCATAATACTTATTCATTTATTCCTTAAGCATAGCAGACAGAATACATGTATGGAGTCAGACCAAAATCTGACTCCCAAACAAAGAGATGAGAAAGCTTATATAGATTTTTCTTTAACTGACTCAGCATGTCTGCATTATCTCACTTTTATGATCCCCATGTATGTTTAACCATGATACAAGACAAGGATTTTCCTTAATGGAATGGGTTGTAAATACAATAAGATAAGAGTGTTGACAAGCATCAGTTAAAACTACAACCCAGCCAGTGAGCGTCTAGGAGGCCGAAGGAAGAAGATGGCAGTGGAGTCCCGTGTCACTCAGGACGAAATTAAGAAGGAACCCGAGAAGCCCATTGCCTAGGAGAAGACATGCCCGCTGCTCCTGCAGGTCTTCACCACTAATAATGGCCGACACCACCAAGTGGAAGAGTTCTCCTGAGGAAATGTACCTTTGAGCAAGCTGCAGATCTACACTTGAATGGATGCAACCTTGAAAGAATTGACTAGCTTAGTGAAAGAGGTCTACCCAGAAGATTGAAAGAAGGGTACACACTTCAATTGTGCTATTGTTTTTACGGATCTTAAAAGACCCGGTTATTGAGTGAAAGAGATTGGCAGTACTATGTCTGGCAGAAAGGGGACGGATGACTCTATCACCCTACAGTCTCAGAAGTTCCAAATAGAAAATTATTTGAATATAGCAATCACTCCTTCAAATTGGGCACCACCTCCCTCAGGGCGCATGAGACCATATTAAACTTTGTTTACTATTAAAAAAAAAAAACTACAACCCAGCGTTTCTGTGTTTAATTTGCCACTAACATTCCATAACATAGTATATGCCCATAAAATATTAAGTGAGGTAGTTTCTCGGGATTAGAGTCTCATCCTTTAATGGTTAACAGGGGAAAGAATATTCTTAGGTCAGCTGGTATTCTCTGAGCAAACTTCAGAGAACAAAGAAGCTCAGGTCCAGGCTCTTCTTCCAGTTGATCATTAATTCAGGCTCTGGGTCTTATTGAAATTACAAAAATGATATAAAATGGTATTAAATGATCCACATATTGATTAGTTCCTTCTAGAGCTGCCATTTTAAGGAAAATATCCAGGCCAGCCATACCTTCACTCCTCCTCAGGTTCCACTCTGGACTCTGGGCTTTTGTACCATGTCACAGAAGCTTCCTTATCCTGGAAGTTCAGTCCAGCCCTGCATTTCTCTCACTGGAAGTAATCGCCTGTACTCTTCCCTGAGGCCCTTTCCTCTAAATGGATAGTTCCTTCCAGAACCTTTATTTTAAAGAAACACCCAAGCCAGCTGAGTCTCCGTGCTTCTTCAGGTGCCACTCCTAACTTCCCAGAATTTCTCTATGATTCCCCTATTTGGATACCTTCTCCCTCACCCCCACCTCCCCAGTATTCAGCTTCCTTTTAGAATGTAAACCCTTTGAGGGCAGGAACTGTCTCTTTCTGCTAGGTTAGACCACTTCTCTTCTGAGTCTCTTTGCTCTCCCACTGAATGAAGCTACTTCTATGCTACTCTTGAATCACTGAAGTAATGTTAAATTATTTTAACAAATCAGCAGTGCTAAGCCTAGAATCTTCAGGGTTACCTAGGGTGTTCTCTCTTGGCTAGGCGCTGAGGCAACACCGAATTTGTTTTCCTTAATACTGGAATATGCAAAGCAGATGAGTTTTTGCTTGAAGCTTTGAGGGGATTTCCCACCTTGAGCCATAGAAGGAAGTTAAGAGCTATGTAGTGAGCTGATGCAAAGTGAAATGTACTGTGTACAAAGTAACAGCAATATTGTAAATGATCAGCTGTGAATGACTTAGCTGTTCTCAGCGAGGCAACGATCCAAGACAACTCTGAAGGACTTAGGATGAAAAACGCTATCCATCCCCAGAGAAAGAAGAGATGATGTCTGAATACAGATTGAAGTATACTTTTTTTACTTTATTTTTCTTGAGGGTTTTTTTTTGGTCTATGTTTTCTTTTACAACACAACTGTTATGGAAATGTTTTACATGACTACACATTGTTAAACCTGAAAGTTTGTTGAAGAAAACAACAGGTTAGGTGATAGAAAAATTCATATTACTTATACATTTATTTATTCATTCCCTTTAAACTTAGTGGATACATACATGCATGGGGGGCCAGACTAAGTCTGACTCCCCGAACAAAGAAATGAGGAAGCTTAAATACATTTTTTGTTCCCAACACAGCAGCCTGCATTACATCACTTTATGACCCCCATGTATGTTAATTATTATACAAGACAAGGATTTTCCTTAATGGAATAGATTGTAAATACAATAAGTCAGATAGTTGACAAAGTATCAATTGAATTACAACCCAGGATCTCTGTGTTTAATTTGCCATTAACATTCCACAACATAGTATATGCCCATAAAATACTGAGATAAGGAAAAGTCACATAATTTAAGATAGTGTCTGGGGTCAAGTTTCTCACCCTTAATGGCCGTGGATGGAGAAAAGAATGCTCTATCTGAGTGCATTGACACAAGAAGAGGCATCTCTGAGCTTACTCGGAGAACAAAGAGACTGTTAGGATCAGGCTTTTCTTCTGGTTAATTACTTCAGGCCCTGAGTCTTACTGAAATTACCAAAATGATATAAAATGGTATTCACAACGTGTATAACGTATACCGAATTGCTTGCCTTCTCAATGAGAAAGGGAGAGAATTTGGAACTCAAAGTTTTAAAAATGAATGTTAAAAATTCTTTTTACATGTAATTTGGGAAAAATAAAATACTAAATAAATTTTTTAAATAAAAAAAGAGCTATGTAGGCAAGGCTTTGAAGGGTTTCTTCTCTCACCAGCTAGAGAGCAAGGCAGCATTTCTCCCAGATGGTTTTTCACCCATAGTAGAGGATTCTGTTTTCTTCCAGTTAACTTGTTCAAACAACAAAAATTTCCTCCGATCAGATCATCTCACCACATTAATGGCAGAACCTTTAGTTAGCTGACCTCAATTTCTAGCAGCTTCTGTGTTCTGTTTTCTTTCTTCTGATTTCTGAACCTCTATAAACAGCTTCTCTCATGAGCTTCTCAGATCTGTTTTTGGCCCTCAGCTTTCTTGGTTACTGACTCCTGGTCTTCTGATCTTGATTCTCATCTGGCTGCTAATGCCTCAAGTCAGGGCCTCCTTATGTGTACTGACTCATCTCTAACTTAGGTTGAGAAACTCTAAATCTATATTTCTGTCAGTTAGGACACAAATTTTTATTCTACAATAGTCCCAAAGCATTTCTTTGACACAGGTTCCCAGAAATCACCTGCAAAGCCTTGAAAACTGCCATATTAAAATCACCTGCTCGAAAATAATGCCCTCTAGACATCTCTACAATTGGCATTTTTCTCTTTGAGTGTTTGCTCTCATTGCAATTCTCTCAGAACTGTCTGTGTTTAGAGTTGGGATTAGTCAGGCTTAGAAGTTATTAGGTGCTAAGGGTCTCTTCATGTGTTTCTCACATGAATGTCTTTTTTATGTTCCTTTCATTAATAAAATGTTTATTTAAGAAATAGGAAGTTCTATCTATCTATCTATCTATGCAAGGGAGACTCTGGACTCAACCAAAGCAAAAACAGCTTCACTGCTCCCTCAGAGTTCTAGGGGTACCCCTAAGGGGTTAGGAGTGACTTTTTTCTTTTTTTTTTTTTAAGTTTTGAGTGGAGAAGTTTATTAGCCGGCGGTCATTCGGGGAAATTATCCCAAATCAAATGACCACGTTTAAAGGGAGAGGGTAGTTTTTATAGAGAATACAGGATTCAGTGCTTAATTATCTCTTGAAATGTCATTTTGCAGACTCCACACGCCTGTACCTTTTATGACCATGATCAAAGGAAACTCCTTAATAGATTGTAGATACAACATATCAGACAGCTAAGTGTCAACTGAATTACAACCCAGAATCTCTGTGTCCAGTTTGCCATACATCCCACAACATGACTCATGAGATAAGAGCTAGGAACAGTCACATAATACAAAAGAATATCTGGGGCTGAGGCTTTCATCCTTCAAGGCCCTAGGCAGACTGAGGGATGCTCCAGCTGGCTTTGTTGAGACGAGAGATAGAGTTGTCTCTCAGCCCACTCAGTTAGACAAAGGAACATCCTTAGGCTTCCTGGTAATTAGCTTACATTCCTTGGAAATGTCTTAGGGGCCCAGGACACTCGCCAAACGGCAGGAACTCAGTCTGTTTTTTTATGCAGACTGGGGTTTGCAGTTAGGGGCTGGGGGCAGGGTTTTTCTAGCAATAGCTGGCTACTCAAGTATCACATCTCCCACTTCTTTTATGGAACATTTCAAATATTTGAAAAGGAATGACTTGATTCAGAGCACCTGAGGTTTGGGCCACTAAGACAGGGACAGAATTAACATGAGAATGAATAAGGTTGGAGATATAAGAGAGTAATCAGGAACCTATAGTTACGGACAGGATCAATAAAATGGGGGGGAGGCAGCCAAAGTGCTAGCAGGGTGGTGAGCCGGGGGGGACATTGGTCCCCTGAAAATCGGAGCGACTTTTTTCTAATGCTAGTAGCTAAAGCCTCCATTCTAGTGTGTTCTTACCACTATTATCATCAGTGATTAACATCCCAATTCTATTTAACCTTGGAAGTAACTCCAATTAACACTCCCATTCTCTTCAACCAATTAGCATTAATTAACTTTTCTTTATTAAAAATTTATTTGTGGGGGCAGCTAGGTGGCACAGTGAGTAGAGCACTGGCCCTGGAGTCAGGAGGACCTGAGTTCAAATCTGACCTCCGACACTTGACACGTACTAGCTGTGTGACTTTGGGCAAGTCACTTAACCCCAATTTACTGCCAAAAAAAATTATTTGTATATTTTTAGTTTTCAACATTCACTTCCATAAAATTTGAATTCTAAATTTTCTCCCCTCCCTTCCCACCCCCTCCCCAAGATGGCGTGCAATCTGATATAGGCTATACATATACATTCATATTAAACATTTTCACATTAGTCATGTTGTAGAGAAGATTTAGAACCAATGGGAGGAACCACAAGAAAGAAGAAACAACATCATCAACAAGAAGAGAGAGAAAAAAGTCTGCTTCGCTCTGCATTCAGACTCCATAGTTCTTTCTCTGGATGTGGATGGCATGTTCCATCATGAGTCTTTTAGAGTTGTCTTAGATCCTTGCATTGCTGAGAAGAGCCAAGTCTATCAAAGTTAGTCCATTGCTCAATGTGGCTGTTACTGTGTACATTGTTCTCCTGGTTCTTCTCATTTCACTCTGCATCAATTCATATAAATCTTTCCAGGTTTTTCTGAAGTCCGCCTGCTCATCATTTCTTATAGCACAATAGTATTCTATTACATTCATATACCACAACTTGTTCAACCACTCCCCAATTAATGGGCATCCCCTTAATTTCCAATTCTTGACCACCACAAAAAAGATCAATTAACTTTTCAAAATGGATATTTACTTCAAAGATGCAGCAAAAACAGAAGTTACAAATATTTTTCCCCAACACCTTGTGGCACACTCTCTCCTATACCACATTAGGTCCTAGGAAGAGTGGTCTCAGACAATAGTGTTCCTCCATAGCATTTGTCCCACCAAGCTTTCTTCCAAATGTGTCAGGGAGGAATCTGCATCTCTGCTACATGGGCAGAGTCAAATAGGTTGCTCTGGTTTCCTCTCTTCACCATCTGGCTTCTGGGAAATTCAGGCATGGACTTCCAGGCTCCTGGTGGCTTTCTCTCACGACCTTTTGACGTTCACAAGGGCATAACCATATCCACTCTCCTTCGCCTTAAAGCAGGGTAAAAATGGTCAAAACAGACAGAAACAATAGAACCTTGTGATCCTGGGCTTGCCCTGGGAGGAGGAGAGGGGAGAGTTAAAGACTTGAGGTCTCTTATCCCACCGAGGGCTTAATCATTGCTTCCTCACTTGAGGGAGGGAACCAGCGGGAAAGGAGACCCTCTCACCTCTTGACTTTGGTAAGTGAGTGCCTTCGAATGCACCTCACCTCTGACACACAGCCAATCAGCTACCTGACTCTTTATCACATAGTTAGTCTTCACATATTCCAAAATGCAGATGGGGATTGCATCAGCTGAGCCTATTGTACATGGTATTAAGGACTAGAATCAATGGCTAGTCAGTCCCTTGATATATTTTTTGTCTGCGGATTTTTATTCATGTGCTAATTGAATTTGATTAATTTGACTTGATCTCTACCCAATCTCTGCTCACATCAAATGATGTCTCTCTTTCTCTGCTTTTCTCTTTTCCTCTCTCTCTCTCTCTCTCTCTCTCTCTCTCTCTCTCTCTCTCTCTGCAGGCACCTAAAGTGGACCCAGAGTATGTCCTCTCCCTGTCCCTCAGACAGTTGGCCCATCAGTTACGCCAGGGCTCCCTGAGCCCAGAGAGTGTCCTCTGCATTTACATGGAAAAGGTGAGGGGCCTTCGGGGCTATGAGATCAAGTGTGAATCATTTCATCCACCTCCACAATGCTACCCTCCCACTGGATGACCAGATAGTCAGATCCCAAATGTAGGGGGACAGGTCCATAACCTCAGGCTAAATCTTGGAGTACTGCTGAGGAGTGGGGAGTTATCTCTGTGTCTTGGGTGTGGCCTCCTGAAGAACAGCTGAGGAAGGCTCCTTGAAGGAAGGCCACCTCTTAGTTGTCCCCCTACTTCACGGCTGCCCCTTCTACCCTCTGAACTCAGGCCCTGAAGGTACACTATGAGCTGAATTGCCTGACAGACTATTTGGAGGATTGTGAGGCTCAATTGCAGGAGTTGAAAAAACAGCCCAAGGAGAAGCGGGGCCTCCTCTATGGGGTCCCTGTGAGCCTCAAAGACCCCTATGATTACAAGGTGAGTCCCTGTGGTCAGAGGAGAGGGATCGAGGGTGAGTGAGGAGCATCACCGAGGTTTTGCACAAGGAGCTGCTTCCTAAGAGGCTGGTGAACGAATAGAGGAAGGATGGGCCATGTGGGTGCATGAAAAGGTGAATGTGTGTGTGTATATGAGTATATGTGTGAGTGTATGAGTGTGTGTGTGTGAATGTGTGTGAATCAGAGGGTGTGTGACAGTGTACGTGTGAGTGTGTGTGTATGAGTGTGTGAAGGGAGGGGCCTGCCCTTTGAAGCCATCTGGAGGAAAAGGACTGAGGGCTCCAGGTGTATATTGTCATGAACATTTACGTATCATTTGCATGAACTACAGGGTCCAGAAGAGTTCGGGAGGGAGCCTGGAGAAGCCCCTGGGTCTCCTGAGGGCAGGGTCAGCTAGATCATTGAGGTTTCTTCTCCCCCCTACTCTCTAGGGCCATGATTCCACCTGTGGCATGGCCTATTTCCTGGGGAAGCCTGCTGAGGAAGATGCCACCATAGTGAAGGTCCTGAAGAGCCAAGGAGCAGTGCCGTTTGTCAAGACCAACATCCCCCAGACCCTGCTCAGGTCTGTGGTAGAGGGAGAGCAGCTGGTGGGGGTGGGGGTGGGGACAAGAGGAGAAGGGGCAGTTGTTGGCCTGAGAGGCAAAATGCATGCGTCCCAATCCTGTGCTCTGGGCCTTCCCCTCCCCACTGGCCAAAGGAAAGTGCTGGACTCCAGGTTTTCTGAGGTCATTTTCAGCTGATAGTCTGGTTTAGCATTCCTTTATTGTGTGTGCTAACAAGTTTTGTTGTGCATTTGAGGCTTCTTCCTGCTCAAAAATCTATTTTAATGTTGTATGTTACATCTGTAACTATGGTCTAATGATTTAGGTTCTAAGCTCAATACTGTTTTAATGTTCTCTTTTTTTCCCCTAGCTCTCACAGTCTGGGACCCATTATATAATACACGATATTTACTTAATGGAATTTTCTATTGTGGTTCCTACCTCTAAGGATCTAAGTTTCTTCCCTGTATGTAGCCCAGCCTCCAACCCTGGAAATGATAAGTCCCAGAAGTAGCCCCAAAAAGCCTTGAAGGCCCAAAATAGTGCTGTTTCTGGGATGACTAGGTCTAGAGCAGATCCATGATTCACTTTTGGTTCTCTGCTTCCTTCTGCAGCATTGAATGCAGCAACCCTATCTTTGGTGAGACCCTGCACCCCCAGAACCCAAAGAAAACACCAGGAGGATCTACAGGAGGAGAAGGTGCACTGCTGGCTTCTGGTGGTTCCATCATCGGCTTTGGCACGGACACTGGGGGAAGCATCCGTATCCCCTCTTCCTTCTGTGGCATTTATGGCATTAAGCCCACTGGCTTTCGCCTCAGGTGAAGTTCTGGCTGGGACATGAGTCTTCCTTCTTCCATTCAAGACAGCAATGGGTCCTATACGGGGTATTGTGGAGTGATGGAAAGAGGATATGATTTAAAATCAAGAGACAAGTACACAGAATTTCCCAAATCCAGAATCCAAGAATCCCAGAGTTGGGAAGGGCCAATATCTAGTTCAACCTAACCAGGAAAAAAGAATCCCCTTGAGATCACATTTCTTTATAATGTCTTTGGTATTGTATATATTGTTCACCTGGTCCTGCTCACCTGACTGTATCAGTTCATACAAGTCTTCCCAGCCATTCAACCCTTGCAGGAAGAATTCCGGTGAGGTCCTTTTACTTTGGGACTGCTCAAATTGTTAGGAAGCTTTTCTTGACTTCTAGTTTCTTTGCATACCTCTCTCCCCACTCCCACCCTCCTTGCTTCTATCTCTGTCTACTGGGGCCAAACAAAACAAATCTCATTCTTCTTCCATGTGACTTTTCTGTGGGTCCATCCATTTAAACATCTTGAATGAACTTAGCCTATACTTCTCTATCTTTTCCACAAGAATGGCATGAATGTCTTTAATAAGTTTTTGCTACAATGTCTTTGCCACGTCTACATAAGCCATGCATCTCTTTGATCAGCAAGGATATTAAAAACAGGTAAGGAGGAAATGGGGTTAGTCTGGCATGGCTTGTTCTTGTTTAAGTCGTGATGGCTTTTGGTGATCACTTCCTTTCCTAGGTGTTCTATAAGCATCGCTTATAGACTATGATATAGTCTATAATTTTACCAGGAATTCAAATCAAATTCACTAATCACGGTTTGCAGACTCCTTTCCCTCTCTTCTTTTGAAAATTGGGACCACGTTGACTCTTCTTCAGTCTTGTGGTGCCTTTCCTGCTCTCCATAATGCTGCAAAGATCACTGAGTGACTAAGCAATCACAGACAATGATTCTTTCAGTACTTGCAGTTCATTTGGAAGAGGTGACTTGAGCTCATCTTGGGCAACCAAGTGCTCTGTTACACTCAGACAACCAACAAATATTATTAAATTCCTTCTAAGTGCCAGGCACCAGACCAGGTACTGGAGATAAAAGTACAATGGATGAAACCATTCCTTCTCAATTCCTTATTACCCATTGTTCTTTGCTCCTTGTCTATAGTAAGGAAAACTTTTTGTCAGGAGGCAGTTAGTATGGGTCATCATTGGTCCTCTGTAATATTGGTTGGTTACATCATTAATAAGAGTTCTTAAGTTGTTTTTCTTTATAATGTCTTTGGTATTGTATATATTGTTGTCCTCGTCCTGCTCACCTGACTGTGTCAGTTCATACAAGTCTTCCCAGGTTTCTCTGAAATCATCTCTTTCGGTACAATAGTATTCCAATACTTTAATATCTCATAGTTTGTTTAGCCATTCCGCAACTGCTAGGCACTCCTTTTTTGAATAAGGCAAACTCTTTCAAAATCAAATTTAATCATCTCCCACCAACTCTCTGTGATACCTCTAAGGTCAGATTTACCTCTTTAAACTAGGCTCTCTGGTTTATCTTTCCGGTTACCTCTCTACAGATGTAGATGTTATCAATTTATATATCCATATGCAAAGCAATGGGTTTTGCTGCTAGCCCCTTTCTTGTTTTTGTTCAGTCATTCCCCCAGTTGATGGACACCCTCTTAGTTTCCAATTCTTTGATATTACAAAAAGAGTTGCTATAAATGTTTGTACACGTGGGTCCCTTTTCTTTTTCTACATTATGTTTGCTTTATGCTACGTAACTTGGTGGCTAAGTAGGCAGTTTTCTCCCCCTCATCCCTTTCTTTTTAGTATAAAGTTCTTTGGATTAGGCTTGTTAGGCCATGGGCAAATACATTCTTTCTGGTCCTTGTTAGGTACCCTCTCTTCCTGGCCAGGAGCCTATTGTTCCTATATTTTAAGCTGTGTTTCAGAAATCCAAATTCTATTTTCAGGCACTGTCTTCTTAATCAGCTGTTCACTCCCCAACTTCATTTCTCTTCAAAGAAAGCAGTGATGGAAACAATTCCTACACCCATAAGATTTTCAGTTTCTTTCCCAAGACTTTGTAAACTTTGGCGATGCTTTCTAGATTCCTCCTGGCAGTGTCATTTATATCCACATAAATAATTAGAGGTAGGTAATAGACATTGTTCTGATGAGTCTTCAAGATTCTCGGCCACAACCTGAATACGTTCCCTAGGAAGACAGCAACAGACTTCTCTATCATTGTTATCAGGTTGACAAATAGCTGCCTCATTACTTCTGAGAAGGGAAGTGCCAGTGATCAGTATTTGTTTCCTCTTCTTCTGATCTTTACTCAATTGCCTGTCACCTGACAGGACCTTCAGAGTCTTCCTCCTCCTTCTCTTCTTCTTCCTCACAAATCAGTCTGTTCAGGACGTCTTTGAGTAGAGGCTGGTTAGCTATGTGTCAGAGACCATAGAATCATTGATCCTCACACCTAGAAGGGACCTCAGTGGTATCTGGTTCTTAGCCTGAACAAGAATCTTCTCTTTGTCATCTCTGACAAGTGGCTAGCTAGCCTCTGCTTGAAGACCTCCAAGGAGGAGGGACTCACTACCTTCTTTTGGGTGAGTCCAGTGAATCCTTAAGTTCTCCTGGTAGACAATTCTAATTATTGCAAAGATTGTGCTGTTATAGAGTCTAAACATCTTTCTCTATCCCTCCCCCTCATCTCCCAATATTCTCCATTCTTCAGTTGATCCCCCACCTCTGATCCTCCACTCCTGTTCTTGCCCTCTCTTTATTTGGGGAATTCACACCATTTTGAGGTCAGGCTGGTTGCCTTTATTGCTTTACCGAGCCTGCCCTGGGCCATGAAGATATTGGGATGGATTCCAATGGTTGGGGGCAGCTGTCAGTCTGGGGGAGGGTAACTGGGGTGTAGGTTACTGCTCCATGCTCCCACCACTAATCTTGAGTATTCCAATTTATAGTTACAATGGCATCAACTCAGCTATAAAGGGGAAGAAATCAGGTAAGCCTTCTCTGGATCTCTTCTCCCTGTCGCTTCAGCATCCAAACTACCTGCTGATCAATCAAACTGGACCTGTGCATCCATCATACCCCTCCCTTCATGGCCCTGGATTCTGGTTCTGGCCCCCTGGGAAGTCCTTCTTGCTGTTTGGACTCATTTCCCCCTACTGTATGCAGTGATTCCTCTCCTGGTGGGAGCAAGGGAGCATTTACATTCTCTCTCCCCATCTCTCCCTCCTCCAATCCTAGTCATCACCATGGCTGGCCCCCTGGCTCAAGATGTAGACAGCCTGGTTCTGGTCTTCCGGCTGCTGGTATCTGAATACATGTTCCAGCTGGACCCCACAGTGCCACCCATGCCCTTCAGGGAGGAGGTGAGCAGGGGTGGGGGGTGGTGGGGAAGAAGCAGCCTATGAAGGATGATACCAGGCTAGGGAAGGAGGCCAAGGTTTAATTCTTGGATCTACTGCTGATCTCTGCGAACCCAGGCAGTGGCTGAATCTCCCTGGGTCTAATTTCCCTAGAGGTCTAATGGACAGAGTTCCGTAAGACCCACTCCCTTTTCCCCTTTCAAACCTACTGGACAGACTGGGGTGAGGAAGGAAGGAAGGAAGCTGTGTAGGACTAGCTCTTTGAAAAAAAGTCTCTATACCTCCTGGTCATCATCATCAATGTCCACCTATCCTCCCTCTCTCCCTCCCTCCTTCCTTCCTTCCTTCCTTCCTTCCTTCCTTCCTTCCTTCCTTCCTTCCTTCCTTCCTTCCTGCCTTCCTTCCTTCCTTCCTTCCTTCCTTCTTTCTTTCCTTTCTTCCTTCTTTCTTTCCTTCCTTCCTTCTTTCTTTCCTTCCTTCATTAACACCTCTCAAATTCACTCTCCCAGAGTGGGTGGAGACTTCAGAGGCATCTGGTCTTATCTAGACCATTTTCAACTGGAAGTTATCCAGCCTTCAGCTGAAGACCTACTATGTCTAGAGCCTGGAGCTAGGCTGGGGGCGGAGATGTTAGGTTTACATAAGATGAGTCCCTGTCCTCAAGTAGCTCTTGGGCTAGGGGGTGATTAGGACAAGTCCATGTTACACTGAGAAAAGGCAATGTTCTGGGTAAGGTCTGAGGGAGATCTGGAAGGCTTGCTGGAGGAGGTACCATTCAGGTTGGGCCTTGTGGACTACTGAAGAATTTGACAGCCAAAAAGGGGTAGGAATGGTATTATAGGCATTGGAAACAACCTGAGCAAAGACCAGGAGGTGGGAAAATGCAGGATCCACTTGAAGGACAGAGCTGTGCAGCTTGGCTGAGGCATGTGAAGGGCAGTGAGATGTGACAAGACTAGAAAGGTCAAATCATAGAAGGCCTTGAATGCCAACTATGGGGAACTGGACTTTACTCAATAAGCATTAGGGAGATATTAAAGATTTCTAGGCAGATGAGGGGCACAGCCAGATCTTTGTGGATAAAAGATTATTCTGGGAGAAGCCACTGGCTTGAAAAGTTTTACAGGTGCTATAGATGAGATGCTAATTGTGTGGAAAGCCTGTATACTTTGGGTGTGGTTGCTCAGGCCCAAGAAGAGCCTCGCTGGTGCTACTCTTGACCCTGGCCCTGCCTACACTGGGCACCTGAGGTAGTGCACTGGATGGCCAGCCTCCAGGGGATTTACCTTGTAGACACAAGCCAGGACCTTGTCCCAACAGAGGAGGGCAGAGACCTGGGTTCTGGGTTATACTTCACTACCTCTCTGGTCCTCCACTTCATGCTCTGTAAAATGGTGATGGTCTAAGGCCTCTTCCAACTCCAAGGGTTTATGTTCCATGGCCTATGACTATCTTTCGTCCTCTGTCCCCAGCGGATCAATCTCCTGCCCTCATCTCTAACCACCTGGATCAATCCATCACTTGTCATCTCATTTGCTGTCTCTCCTCATCTGTCCTTCCTTATCCATCACCATTGATCACTCTGTCATCTTTCATTAATTACTCAGCCTATCGATACCTGTCTGTCTATCACCCTGGAGAGGGCCTGTAGGATCAATGGGGGTATGGGGAAGTCCCTGGGACAAAACCTAGGGAGACAGATAGTAGAGGCTGTGGAGGAGAGACTTGGGGGGACCTGAGGAGGAAATCTGGGGAGCTCGTGGGTAGGAGAGGACTTGGGGAGAATGCGGGGAGCCCCTAGCTTCCCTGCTTCCCCCAGGTATACTCCAGCACCCAGCCCCTCCGAATCGGTTACGTGGAGACAGATGGTTTTACACAGCCATCCCCCAGCATGGTTCGGGCTGTCCGAGAGGTCTCAAAGAAGCTCCAGGCTGCTGGACACCAGGTAACTTGCACAGTTTGGGCCAGAGAGGCAGTATAGTACATTGGGGAGCAAGCTAAGTCAGGAGAGACTGGCCATGGACAAATCACTACATTTCTCTGAACCTCAGTTTCCTCATCTGTGAAGTGGGGATAGTGAGACTCGTCCTCTCCTCCTGGGCTGCTGTAAGGCTCGAACAAGGAAGCACTTTACAGGCCTGAGAGCCTTCAGAAGTATCTGTGGATAGGATTGTTGTTCATCTAGTCCTCGCCTGATGGGCTGATTCTCAAAGTGGGTTGGGTGTGTCTGGCAGGAAGTGATGACCCTAGCATGTCTCCAGTGACTCAGATGCCCAGAAAGCCTTGTCTAGCCTGTAGGGCTCATGAGGCAGGCAGCTTGGCAGCTCTTGTCTCTGGCTCCCTCCAAAGCCATGGGCTGGGCCTGGCCCCCAGCCCTCTCCAGGCCCCCATTTCGGTTCTGTCCACCTGCTCCAAGCCTGCCAAGTCCCCCTTTATGAGGTGGACTATAGGAGGACCTGGAGGGAAAAGCGATCTGGCTCCTACCCTCAGGGAGCTTGAAGGGTTGGGACATATCAGACTTTGCACACTCCCCACCTCCCACGCAGGAGATAATTGGAAGAGACAGGGTAGTAGGCAATCCAGGTATAGAGTCCAAGTGGGAACAGAGCCTTGGGGTGGCAGGGAAGAGACTGCATGATCAGGGAAGGTAAGGCTGCAGCCAAACCGGGAATGACCAGCAGGATTATGGAGACGGACAGAGGGAGGTAGCAGTTATTGAAGGGATGCTGGACTGTCCAGTTTGGCCTGAGTGGGATGTGGATCAGGGGCAGAAGAGGCCAGACACATAGATGGAAGGGGTCCTTGAAGGCCAGTTTGAAGAGCTTGAGCATTGTAAGGCAAGACTGAGGCCCTGGGGGGAGGTGGGCTCTTCCAGGGAAGGGTCTTCTGGCCCCCAACTCAGCCTTCTTCTCTCTCTTACCAACCAGATCATTCCCTTCTCTATCATTCGGCCTGAGTATATGATGATAAAGTTATACATGGGAGGGCTTTATGCCGATGGGGGTGAAACTCTTCTGGAAAAACTGTGAGTTGAATTTCAAGGATGGTGAGGACATGTTGGGGGGAGAATCGGTGCTTCAGGGAAGCCCAGACTCTAGGCACTAAGCCAGAAAGAAAAATCAAGGCTAGAGACTGGAAGGGGCAGGGGTGCCCAGGAAATCAGATAGACCCACTGTGTGGCCTTGGTCAAGGAGCTGGGCCCACTCTCCCCACCAAATATGCAGATAGATGCCACGGCCTCCACCTCAGGATACTTCTTCTTGTACCTCTGATGATCCTCATGAGTGGGAAGGCCTTCCTGTGGTCTAAGTGCCAACCCTCCTGCTTCTTCAAATCTCCTTCCAGACTGTTAAGGGAGCTAGGAGGTCCTGGAGCAGTTACCGGGCTGGGGGGCGGGAGGATGGGCAGGGTGAGGACTAGCATTGGAAAAACCCTGGTGACCCCTTCTCTCTGTTGGCCAGCCGCGGGGACATCATAGATCCTACCATGTCATCTATGATCTCTATTCTCCGACTCCCGGATTTCATAAAGTGGCTTGTCTCCTGGGTCCTGAGGCCTGTGGTAAGTTTTGAGAATAGAGGACAGGGACTCAGCAAGATGGATGGGGGCTCAGGAGGGGGGTGGGGCTCAGAGAGGAGATGGCAGTTCAGTGAGGAGGACGGCAGCTCAGTGAGGGGGACAGCAGCTCAGTGAGGGGGATGGCAGCTCAGTGAGCAGGATGGCAGATTAGTGAGGGGGTGGAGGTTCAGTGAAGGAAATGGGGGCTCACTGAAGTGATGGAGAGTCAACGAGATGTTGGGACCTCAGACAAAGTACTAGGATCTCAGAATGAAGGTTAATATTGATTGATTCTTCTCCTCCATAGGATACATGGACAGCAAAGAATTTTGCTGCTTTACGAGGGGTGGGGTAAGTATGCAAGCCCTCCCCACCCTCTACCAAGTATTCTCTAGGGCCCTGGGGTGATACTAACTGAGGACAGTGTTGGGGTTAGGACTGGGATTCTGATCAGTGTGTGATTGGGGTGAATACTGAGTTTTCAGTGGGATTAGGATAGATGGTCCAGGGTGACCTTGTGGTTAGGTTCATTCAATAGACATTTATTAACAGAGACTATGTATGGAGGCTTGGGCAAAGTTTGGGGGCCATACAGAGTGGTAGAGAGGCAGCCCTAGTTTGTGGGCTCACATTCTAGAAGGGGGGTTGGTGCAAATAGCTGTGCTGCCCAAAATTACATGATCACATTGACCAAGGTGGGAACTCAACTCTCTTTAAGGGTGTCATGGACAGTTGTTAGATAAGACCCAAAGGGACTCTGGCAGGCATCCTGGGGGTAGGGAAGGCACCCAAAGCTGGCCCAGATACTTCATAGGCACCTTTTAAGAGGGAATGAAGCCTGTGGAGAATTTGAATTTGGAAAGACCTGACCCTGGGGGACTGGTAGGTCCTCCCTGAAGGACCAGGGAACACCTCTGTCCTTGGTTAGCAGGGCAGGGGGAAGTTGTGAGAGGCTCCATGGGATCTCAGACCTTGGATCTTATTCTTTCCCAGGACACCCAAGAATCTCTGGGAGCAACATGTGGCTGTGGAGGTAGCTGAACCAGGGCAGACCCCAGGGAAGCTTCAAGGGAGGGTTAGGGGAAGGAAGAAGACCCTAGCCCCTGACAACAAACACACTCACCTCTGAGTCACAGGAGAGTCATGTCACCAGCCCTTGAGATGCCCCTGGTTTGAGAGGAATCCTCAGCCCATGCCATTTGGGAGGTTCTAGTTCAAGAAGGGAGGGAGCCTAGAAGTCTGTGTGAGGGGACAGCCTTAGGGACTCCATCTCTTACACAAGACCTGGAGAGCCAGTCTTGGCTCAGCCCCCCCACCAGGCTCTAGACTTCCCATGGTAGATGCACTTGACTTTTTCATCCTCTGAGACACCCTACTCCCTCCCCGGTTATGACAGCCCAAGAGCTCCATCCTGGGAGGTTCCTTCTAGGGTCTGACTTGAATCAGCAAGTAGTGCTTTCCTGAGCTGCTCTCTCCCCATATCTTCAGGAGTATCAGAAGGAGATTATGTCTAATTGGAGAGCTCAGAATCTGGATGTCCTGCTATACCCAGCTCTTGGCCCTGCCTTTGACAGAGGGACAACCAGCAAAGCATTGGGTAGGAAGGCTGAGAGTTTGATTAGCCTACTTGCACTTGGCCAAACCCCAAGGAAAGGAGACATGTCTGGGATTTGGCAGTGAATGGGAATTCTTTGGGGGTGGGGGTGGAGGCAATATTAATCTGAACTGATAAGCTAAAACTTCTTTGACTTGTGTCTGTGATGCTAACCTTACCCCTTTGGCCAACCCTAATCCCAAAGGGAACCCAAAGCCAACCTCAGGCCTAGGCCATGGCCAAGCCCCAGCCCCAGTCTTCATCCCAACTCTGCCTCCAACCAAACCCAATTCTAACCATAAACCTAATCCTAAACTACCTTCCCTAATGTGAATTAGGAGACATTGAGGGAAGTTGCTAAGAGAAAAATGTAGGCTCCATGAAGGGCTGTTCAATGGGAACTGTCTAAAGGTACCCTTGGGAAGTACCATGTTACTTCTACCCAGAGGTCAGTAAGCAAAGGTAGGGATCTTGATGGTGAGTAAGTCTTGTTCACATGGGGACTGGGACAGCTGGATTTTAAATCTCTGTCTGTATTCTGATGTCTTTTGACAGTTACCACCTTTGCTCATTCTCATCAGAGGAACCTTTTAATACCCAAATGAAATGATGCTCCCCCTCTCCTCACTCTGAATATAAACCAGAAAGGCAGGAAGCTTAGAGAAATAGATTCTACTTAGGCTGTTTTCCTAAATGATCTTATTATCACTGCTCCTAACATCACAGGTCATGAGATGACTCATTTCTTCCAAGTCAGATCTTTACCAAGTGCATTCATTTGGAGCAAAATCTAGTCCAGAACATCTAGAGACCTATCCAGTCCAAAACACATAGTCCTGTAGAAACGACTTTGAGATGATTTTATTGGGGATTATTTGAGCCAGAACTCCAAGTTCTGTTGAGTGGAGAACCTGGCTCCCTGAGGCAGATGTAGAAAGTTTGGCTCCTTCTACTTGAGAGAGGTGAGCAGGACCTAACCAGAGGAGGGTTTGGGGGTGGGATAGTGGAGATCTGGGCTTCTCCCTGATTCTCTCCTGTCTTGGGGATCCAGATGCTGCCTCCTATATGGCTCTGTTCAATTCCTTGAACTTCCCAGTCGGTGTTGTGCCCGTGGGCACAGTGACAGCACAGGATGAAGAGGAGCTGGCTTCCTACCATGGCTACTATGGAGACTCTAGAGACAAAAACTTCAAAAAGGTTAATGGCCTTTCTGAACCCTTGCTATCTGGTCAGCTTGTACCTTCCCCCCTTCTCCCCAGCTGGCTGGACCCTCCCTAGGCCCGTGCTACCCAATGAGCTCACAATCTAATGGGGTTCTTGTAGGCAGTGGGGATCCAAGTACAATAAAGGAATCTGTTCCAAGAATGGAAGCTGCTTACATATGAGTTTCTGGCTTCAGGCCAGAAGCTGTTGTCCATAGCAGGAAGAGTAGGGCCTAAAGATAGCCCTAGTTCCTAGGGAGACCTCCTCTATCCACAAGGAAGGAGAAGCTCTAAAAGTCTGACTGTAGCATGTTCCCTTTCCTGGGGGTGAGCTGAGATTTCTGGGGGGGGGGTGGGATCTGTTAAGCACTTTGGAGCTGGGAAGGACCTTGGAGATGGTCTAACCTCCTTATTTTGCAGAAGAGGAAACTAAGGAAGGGGCTCACCCAGGGCAGTATACCCAGCATGTTAATGACTGCTTCTTTGAATTACTCTCCTCAAGGATGTGGAAAAATTGAGACACTAATGTACTGTTGGTGGAATTGTGAACTGATCCAACCGTTCTGGAGAGCAATTTGGAACTATGCCCAAAGGCCTATAAAATCGTGTACCCTTTGACCTAGCAATACCACTACTAGGTCTATATCCCAAAAGAGATAAAAAAAAACAAAATGGAAAAGGGCTTATATGTACAAAAATATTTGTAGCTGCTTTCTTCTGGTGGCAAAGAATTGGAAATTGAGGAGGTTCCCATCATTTGGGGAATGGCTGGACAAGTTGTGTATATGATGGTAGTGGAATACTATTGTGCTATAAGAAATGATAAGCAACATGCTCTCAGAAAAATCTAGAAAGACTTACATGAACTGATGCAAAATGAAGTGAGCAGCAATATTGTACAATGAACAACTGCAAATGATTTAGCTATTCCCAGCAATACAATGGTCCATGACCACCCTGAAGGATTTATGATGAAAAAATGCTATCCATCCCCAGAGAAAGAACTGAATTACCCTTCTCAAATAGGGATTCAGACATAAAGGGCAGACTAAAAGGCAACCATTATTATGGCCAAAAGTTAGCATGAATATGAATCTCCACAGTGGGTCTGGGGTTCCACAGTCATGAGTGAGGTTGAGTCACCACTTTGCTATGCTAATTATATATACGTAAGTATATATATGTACATACATACATGCATATATTCTATAATATATTGACTATAATTCTCTCTATGTATAGTCTATATACACACACACACTCATTTATATATATAGTCTATAATACTCTGAAGCCCAATTATGAAATTCAGAGGTTTGCTTTTTTTTCCCGGTGCTGGTGATACTTAATATTTCTAATAACAACTCCCATTTCTACAGCCGTATATGGTTTACAACATCTCTATGAAGTAGTTAGGCAGATATTACCAGCCCCATTTCAGAGATAAGTAAGCTGAGGCTCAGAGTCAAAATGACTTACCCAAGGTCAGTTCCCTAGTTCCTGAGCCACGGCTCACTCTCTGTCAACCTGTCAGCAGACAGGTGACAGACTTTGTATTATATTGCAAGAATCAGCTTTTGGATAAAGGAAAGACCTGTCCCTTCTTCACTTTCTAGGGAAGATTATGGATTTGAGGGAAGGAGGACAATTATCACCTCATTTAATTACCTCATTTAATCTTTGAAAGAAGAGGGTACTATTATTATCATCACTCTCATTTTATAGTTGAGGAAATCAAAGCAAACAAAAGTTAAGTGACTTGCCTAGGGTCACATAGCTTGAACTAAGGTTGAAGACAGAAGGGCACGTTCTGGCCTGACCCTTGGAGGTAATAATAGTGATAGCTAACAAAACCTTCTTAGGGTATCTCTTTTGGTCCTCCCTGTGAGGTGGGTACAATCATATCTCTATTTACAGGTGACCAAACTGAAGCATAGAGAAGTGAAATAATAGCTAATAAGCTAACATTCATACAGCACTTACTCCGAGCTAGGCACTGGGCTAAGTGCTTTATAATCAGTATCTCATTTGATCCCTACAATAACCCTGGGAGATAGGTGCTATTACTATCTCCACTTTCCAGATGAGGAAACCAAGGCAGACAGTGGTTAAGTGACTTGTCCAGGGTCATACAGCTAGTAAGTGTGTGAGGCAGGATTCAAATTCAGGTCCTCCTGACTCCAAATTGAGTGATCTCTCCATCTACCTACCTGTCACAAATTTGGTGATGGAAACTTGGCTTCAGTTAGACAAAAGGAAGAAGAATCTAGAGGCCTAATTAGCTGGATGAATGCTAAGAAAATGGCCTGAGAGGCCTCTGAAGGCCCTTCAGGGCTAAGAGTCTGTGAGGTGCAGGGATTGGGACAGGGCTGCTGAGGGAGGCTGGGAGTGTGTAGACAGCCCGAGGACTTTAGAAAGACTTCTGTTCTTTAGGCGATTGCTGGATCACTTGGCCTTCCCATAGCCGTGCAGTGTGTGGCTCTGCCCTGGCGAGAAGAGCTATGTCTGCGCTTTATGAAGGAGGTGGAGACCTTGGTCCATGGGAAGACAGAAATCGAGTGAATCTGCTTCTTCTTGGACCCCAACCTGCCAGGGCCCACAGGAACTCAATGGGGCAGGGGGATTGGTCAATAAAAGTTTCCTGACCAGCTGCCTGAAGACCTGGTTCTATCAGGGGAGGAGTTTGGTTCCTATCAGCTCTAGCTGGTGCAGGAGTCTGAGAAGGTGATTTCAGAGTTTGCCTCCATCCTCTCTCGCTGCATGTTTGAGCCCTGCTGTAGGTACCAGGGATATAATGGTGTAGATCAGATGTAGGGCCTGCCCTCCTGGAGCTTATCCCTAGCAGGGAGATGAGATAAAAGTCACAGAGTGATAAGATATGATTTTTTCATACTAAGTTTAAAACAGTGAGCTTGCTCTATAAGGGGCAAAGGAGATTGTTTTTACCCAAAACCCAGGGGAAGCTTCCTGGAAATTGATTTTAAGGGATGAGTAGGAAATCAACAGGTGAAGAAGTGGGGAGGACATCAGAGCTGGGGGGGATCTGAGAAAAGAAAATGTCAGGGCTGGGAGAACCTTGGGACATAGAACAGAAACTTCATAATTGAGAGACACCTTAGTACATAGAACACAAAATGTTAGAGCTGAGAAGCACCTTAGAACGTGGAAAATGTAATATTGGAGCTAGATGGGACCTTAGAACATTGAAAGATGATAAAAAAAATAGAACATTGATTAAGATAATTATCATTGAGTCGTTTCAGTCAGTTCAGGCTCCAACTCTTTGTGACTTCATTTGGGGTTTTCTTGGCAAAGATCCTGGAGTAGTTTGCCACTTCCTTCTCCAGCTCATTTTACAGATGAGGAAACTGAGGCAAACAGAGTGAAGCCCTTCAGTCACACATCCCTTCCCCTCCTTGCCGGTTTTTCCCTAATCTTGCTTCCACCAGCTCTGCAGAGGCAAGGCCTGGTTTGGGCCACCAAGGGGCAGCATTGAGTTGCAGATCTGCCTTAGAACAGAGCATGTGAAATGGGACAAGGGGACCTACTCTCTCTTTCCCACAGATGCGCTAGGACTAGGATGCTATTTCCCTCCAAAAAAGTCTGAGCCTGGCGATCCATATGGCTTATGAGGGAGTGGGGGCTCGGAGAGGGACTAGGCTCTGGGACCAAGAGCATCGGTAGCGGGGTTTGGGGAGGGAATTCCAGGGTCTATGGCTTAGAGCTGGAAGGGACATTGAAAGCCATTTAGTGTGCCCCCACCCCCGTCCCCGCCCCCTGCCCCAACATCATTTTTCAGAAGATGATGAGGGAGGTTGTGACTTGCCCAGAGTCGCACTGCTTGCAATTGTCAGAGTAATTTGACTCAGGTCCAGAACTTTACCCATGGTGCCCTCCATCAGCCTCAATGTGGCAAAGAAGGAATGGGAGTGAGAACATGAGAGCCTTAGTGATGGAAATTCAGCGAGAATGAAGGGTCAGTGAGACAATGGCGATTCAGTAAAGGGAGGGGAGTTAAGAGAAATGGGGTGTCAGGGATGAGATGATGGGGTCCCAGGGAGAGAATGGGGGCTCAATGAAAGGATGAGGGATTAGTGAGGACATAGGGGGATCAATAAGAGGATAGGAGCCCAAGAGGCAGATCGGAGCTCAGTGAGAGACTGGGGGTTCAATGAGAGATTGGGGGATCAATAAGAGGATGGGAGCTCAGGGAAGGGATGGGGGAATCGGTAATGGGATGGGAGATTCAGGGATGGGTGCTCAGGGAGAGGATTTAGGGAGTCAGGGAACAGATGGGGCTCAGTGATGAGATGGGACTCAGTGAAGGCAATTTGGGGAATTTATTACACGGGAACTCGATGAGAGGATAGGGGTTTCATGAGGAATTGGGGGCTTAGGGAGCGTAAGAGAGCTTCGGGAGAGAATAGGACTCAGTGAGATGTGAGGTGCTGAAGGGCAGATAGAAAACACTTCCCTTCTCACAGGACTTTTTAAAGCATGAGTTTAAACCCTGGGAAGTCACGGAATCTCTGTGCCCTTCATTCCCCACATTTATTTACGCGAAAACGCACTGCATGTGGGTTCTTCCGCCAGCTGGAGGTGGGGTTGTCTGGTCATCTCTCTCCCTTGAAGTATGAGCTCCGGAGGCCTATGAGAATTCTCTTTGAAATGAAGACACAAGAGGATCTGTTGAAGGAACCAGTTCACTGAGAGGAGAAAAAGGTCAGGGAGGCCCATGATCCCCCTCTGGTCCACTCCCTCATTTTCTGGAGGAGGGAGAGGACAGAAGAGATGCGGCTATCCAGAGTGAAAATAGCCAGGATTGCAGCTCAAAGGCTGACTCCAAATTAGCTTTGCCCTGCCGCTGCACCGACCCGGCTGACCTCGGAGCAAGCCTCTTTCTTTCCGACTTTGAGCCTGTAACCTCCACAAAATGGAGACAGTAATGCCTGCACCGTGCACCTGAGAGGACTGCTGGGAAGTGGGTTGGCGGCCCTTTGTAAACCTTAAAGTGATAAAGAAATGGAAGATTGTTTATTCATATTGATAAAAGTAGTAATAATAAACCCTGGGGGACTGAGGTAAGAAACGCCACTCGAGGCAGAATTCCTGACACTAGGCAGACTCTCTTCAGCCCAGAGCGCATTCTAGGTCCTTAGGCGCTTTGGCCTTCACTGGGATCAGCCTCCAGTTGGTCAGGGGGTGTTTTCTAGCCCGCGAAGTGGGGGAAATGGGGCTGAGCCCCAGGTCATTGCCTCAGGAGGGATGTAGGAAGAACTTTCCAGGGTGAGAAGTAGGGGAGCCTGTAGGCAGGTGAAAGTGTTAAGGCTTCTTCGCCAGGGTCTTTTGAAGCCCGGCATCCGACAGAGCTGGTACAGGATCTGGAGGCTCCAAAAGTCCCGCCTAGAAGGAGGTTCTCCGGGCGCTCCAGAGGAACTACTCTCCTTTAGGAAAAGGTTGCGCCCCCCCCCCACCCCCGCAGGCTCTGCGTTGCAGTCTCTGAGGCCCAGATCGAACTCCTGGACGCTCCATACTCTGGGTTGGTGTTTTCAGCTCGAACTTGCAGCTCAGAGCATCTTCCTTGCCTGCCGGCCACGGGCCACCCGGCGGGGTCCGGGGCGGGTATACTCACTGTGAAGGGAAATGCACTGAGGCCCGCCAAGCCGAGCTTGTCTGCAAATGCTGTCGCCCCCGCCCCCTCCTCCGGTCTCTCTCCCTCTTCCCCGGAAGGGATGGAAGGATATAGAATCGCGGGCCCGGGGGCACTTGGCCGAGGCTCCCAAACCTAGACGGCCTGCCTTAGAGTTTCAGGGGTTGGAAGGCAGTTTCGAGGGGTCCCCTCGTTAGAGGCCCCAGGCCAGAAGGAAGCCCAGGATCTGGGGGTGGGGAGCAAAGACCCAAGGAGAGGTCAGTGGCTTGGGAGATGCTCACACTCGGCTTAGCTCTGGAAGAGGCAAAGGGCAGAGACTATGCAGGCACAGAGAGGTGACGGGGCATGGAGCAGAGGGGCAGGTCCTCTACGCGGGGCACGAAGCGTTGAGAGGAGATTTTACTGGATTTCAGGCCACACTGGGACAGGTCACGGGGGTTCTTGGAGGGGAGAAGGTGCTGGACCTCGGGGACGGACAGGGACAGAGCCAGGCCTTGGGGAGATGGCCGCCGGGCTCAGGGAAACTACAGCGGCCCAAAGAACACTAGCAGTGACCTCAGGGGCTCAGGGCCTCCCAGGGTGGCCTTGGCTTGGGTCTGCAAGAAGCGCCCTAAGTCTGGCCTGCCCCACTCCTCTTTCCCCCAACTCCAGCACCGCATGTCTCCCCCTCCCAGTCTCTCCGTCTCCCGCTTCCCCGCCTCCCTGCCCGCGGCCTCGGCAGCGGCGCGATCTCATTCCCAAAGCCCTAATGCGGCCCATCCATCATGGGCGTCGCCCACCTTCCCCCTCCCCGCCCCCGCCCGCTCCGGCCCCCTCCCCTCCCCCCCCCCTCCCGCATTAAAGCCGCATATGCAACCTATGAATTATCAACTGAAAGGAGTCAATTACCGGCTCTGCCCCGCGCGTCTGGGCGCGATCGCCCCGAGCGAGGGAGCGAGCGGGACTGAGGGGCTGCTGCGGCGGCCTCCTGTCTTTGCAGGGAAGCCAGGGGGGCCCCAGCAGCAGGGGCATAAGACCGGGCTGGGCGGGGGTCCGGGAACGGACTTAGGCAAGGGCGGCCCTGCAGCGGTCCGGTTCCCCTTCTGATTCCAGCAGGCTTCAGTCTTCTATCTCGGCCTCTCTTGCCTGTCTATGTATCTGTCTCCGTGTCTTTTCTGTTTCTAAGATGTCTCTGTCTCTTAGGTCTCTTCATCTCTGTCTGCCAATCTGTTTCTCCCCCTGTCTCTCTGTTCTGTACCTCAGGCTGTGTTCTCTGTACAGCTGTCTCTGTGCCTCTCTGTCTCCACCTTTTCTGTTTACCTGCGTCTCTAATTCTGTCTCCCCCACCTCCCCTAGCACATAAACATCAAGCAGCCTTATAAATGCACACACTCACATGGGCACAGACGCGCGCGAGTTCGCACCCACTCTTTCTGGGAGTGCAGTAATAAGACGAATTCAGACCGGGCCCTGAAGTCAGCGGCTCCCAGGCCCCTTCCCTGGCCCATGCCCTCTCCAATAAACTGTCTCCCGGCCCTGGCCCCCTCCCCTTCACCGACTCCCCCTTCCCCAGCCCCCTCTCTCCCCATCTTCTCTCCTTTCCCCTCCCGGGGGCAGCGAGGGGCGCTTAGGGAAATGAGGCGGCGGTAATAGGTTTACTGATGAAGTTGACCGCGGCGCCCCGGGGGAGGACGACAGAGAGCGCTCCCTCCCGCAGCCTAGCGGGCCACTCCCCAAGCTTGAAGCACTGGGAAGGGGAGGGGGGAGGGAGGAGTTTGGCCTTACCTACTAGCTTCCGGACTGGCGGGGAGGGGAGAATGTTTCACCTTAGGTAGAGGAGCACACCCCCCCGCCCCTTACTAACAGGGAGCTGGAGAGCTACAGAGGAAGGTGGGGGGAGGGGGACAACGGAGAGACGTGGAAGGAGATGGAAGGAGCTTGAAGGGGTTGGGAAGAGATAGAGGAGATGGGGAGAGAAGGAAATGGGGAGAGATGAAGGGAAGTAGACGGAGAAGTAGATGGAGGATATGGAAGGAGTTAGAAGTGAAATCGGAGAAATGGAAGGAGCCGGGGAACATTGAGGAAAAAGGGGAGAAGTGGAGGGAGAAAGGAGGGGGTGTGAGAGAGTGGCTCCCCTTCTTTGAGGGGTAGGAGTGGGAGGCCTTTGTGCTCCCAAGGCCCCTCTGAACGAAGCTGGGGACGGAGTAGTCCCTCCCCGGGCTGGGTGGGAAACTGTCGGGCAGGTTTTTAAATGAAAGGTTCAAGTAGGTTGGAGGATTCTTCCTTTGGCTGAAAATACTTCGATACTCCTTGGGCTGTTTAGAGCTCAGGGGTCCAGAGAATGGTTGAGACTGTTTTAGGGCCTCTGGGATGCTGCGTCCCAGGACCCTGATCCACATTCTGTGTCTGTGTATGACTTTGTAACCGATCCGGGAATCCTGGGGATCTGATCCTGCGTCTCTATCGCTCTTCCTGGCCCTAGAATTCTACGACTGACTGTGTCTCTGGGATTCTGGGTCTTATTGGGGCAGATCTTGACTCCAGAATCATTTGAGGTATCTGTTCAAGTCCCTTTGGCGCCATTCTGTGCTAGTCTATGGGGTTTCCACTTCAGGTAAAGTGATTCTCTTTGTCTCCAAGGAAAGCAGCAGTATCTGCACATAGAGTGGGAACTGACTGTCCCCGGGAGGATGCGGGAGGATGCTGAGTGCGAAGAGCATTGGATCTAGACTCAGGGGCACAGAGGCTTAATGCTATCTAGTGACTCCTACTTCCTGCCTACGTGACCTAGGGCAAGTCTCTTCAGCTTTCTGATTGACACCTTCTGTCATCTGGAAGATGAGGTGTCTTTTAACTCTGACCATAAGACCCTAACGGCCTACTTCTCAAAAGAAGTTCTACAGGGAGACTCCCGGCCCAAGGATTAGAGAGGAGGGGGAAGGGAGGGTGCAGACTTTCTTAGACTGCTTTAAGGTCTACACCGATCTCTTTCATTCCCTGGAGCCAAGAGGACCGTGGGAGTTTCGGAGGGACTCATGGCTTCAGGTCCAGATTTGGCAGGGTGAGCTCTCCCACTAGGAGATTCTGGATTTTGCAGCTCTTCCCTGGAGAGTGGGTGCACTGCTGGATCCTGCCAGAAAGGTCTAGATGCAATCTTTCACGTGCCTTTTTTTTGGGGGGGGCGAAAGTGTTAAGTAATTTAACAGTTACTTAAACTGTTCCACAAACCCCTCCAGGTCTTAAGGAAGAGGCCTCATGAGTAGCTGCTCTCTGCTAATGGTCCAACTATTGGTGACAGGTCTGTGCCCATTCAGCTAATCAGGTCTCTGTTTCCATTTCTAGAACCCCAAGGCGTCAGAGTCGATATCTCAATGTTCCCCTCTGAATAAAACCCTAGAAATCACACTTAAGAATGGACTCAGAAAAAATTCAATCTTGGGTTTGGAAGAAAGAGACCTCAGGGACATGTAGTCCAACTTGTGCCTACCCAAGACTGCCTTTGAGACAAAGGCAATATCCCTGGAAGTGACCAGGGAAGGGGAGCCTGCCAGATTCAGAGGTAGCCTGCTCCACTTTGGCTTCTAAATCCACCCAACCCTACCTCCTTGAACCTCTCCCTACCATGTTCCCTTTAGTTTTGACCTCTGGGGCCAAGCAGAACAAATTTAGACTCTTCCACTTGACAAACCTCCACACCTGAGGCACAGGTTTCATGGCCTCCCTAAATCTCCTCTCCAGGTTCAATATCTCTTCAAACACTTCACAGAACATGCATTCAAATTCCTCCGCTCCCTCGGCTGCCATACTCTAAATACCCTCCAGCTGATATTCAAAATTGAGCCCAATACTCTGGTTGTGGTCTGACTAAAGCCAGACTGTCTCTGTCTTTACATTATGCCTGGACCCTCTGACTCTCTCAATGAAGCCCCAAATCACCTAATTTTCTTAGCAGCCTTAACACACTAGTGGTTTATTTTGATAACAAAATCCTCAGAAAGACCTCAAGGTTTTTTTTTCCTCCAATGAATTAATATCCAGCTATGCCTCTTTCATCTTCTAGCCAACTCAAATTTGTAAATGCAAGTGTCATCAGGCTTAAATGTAGTCATGCTTTTAAGTTCACCTGTAAACCTGAAGGCAGGTGGTGCAGGAGGGAAAACTCCACATATACATCAGACGCTGTGGATGTGAGTTTTGGCTCTGCCCCTTATTATGGACCTGACTCAGGCCGGAGGCTTGACTTCCTCTAGAAAACGAGGGGGATGGACCTGATGGCCCCTAAGGGCCCTCCTGGCTCTAAATGGAGAATCACCCCTTCATTACTCTTTCTGCTCTTTTTGGGGATCCTCCCTTGGCTGCAGGGCCCAGCTATGGTACCACAGGGAAGAAGCCTCCCAGAGTGACCCACCCCAGGGTTTACTGCACCCCCCCCCCACCTGCCAGTGCTTGCTGTGAATCTCCCTACCCCAGATCCCTATCCCGGCCTCTTGTTCTACTCTGGTAACTCTTAGGCCCCTCCCTGCCTTCTAGCTGGAACTGGATTTCTGGCCTCTTTGTCTTAGGTCACAGACTCCCAGAGACTCCCCCAAAGGCAGAACCTTCTTACCTTTTGTCTTCAGATACTAACTTAGCACGGCGGAAAGAGATCCGGATTTGGAGGCAGAAGGTCTGGGTTCTAATCTTGCCCCAACACTTACCTGGCTGTGTGATTCTGGGTGAGTGCCTTAGAGTTAACCTAACGCTTTGGTTCTCCATCTGCAAAACAGGGACGATGGTATTTGCTCTCCTTCAAGCCCTGGGGTTTGATTCTAAGTTCTCCTCCTTGCTGTCTTGGGCAAGTCCCTTGGCCCGTCTATAAAGTGTGTGTGTGTGTGTGTGTGTGTGTGTGTGTGTGTGTGTGTGTTTGAGTTACATGATCTTACTGTCCCTTCAAGACCTAAATCCTGTGACATTAAGGAAAGTGATGGGAGGATTATGTGATTTTAACAGATGAGGAAACTAGGCCAAGAGGGGTGAGCGGCTTGAACCAGGATTCAAACTGAGGAAGTCCTTGAGATCAGATTCCAAAGCTCTTCTCCCTAAAGCTGTCTCTGATCTTGTCCTTCATTGCTGCTTGAGCCAAGCCTTTGAGGATGTGGGCCTTACAGGAGAGTCTCCCAGACTTCCACCCTATGCTGTGATTCCTGGATCTGTGTCTTGGGCACCAAGCCCTGATTTTCTGGATTGCTGGGCAGAAGGCCCCCAGTAGGCCCATCCATTCCTCTGTCTTGGACCAGAGAAGGAGGGGGTGATACGAGCCAGAAGAAGGAGAGTAAGGGAAGGGGGTGGTGCTGGGCCCTGGGCCAGGGGCAGGGGCCAGATCCCTGAGGCCTTGTTCAGGACCATGTCAGGCAGTCTGCCTGATTCCCATTAGCAGGGCCTGGCTGGCCTTCCTTCCCATTATCAGGCAGCCAGAGGGGGTGTTGGGACCGGGTGGGCAGGCAGGCGAGGGGGAGGGCATCCGCCATGTGAAAATGTTGGTGGTTCCACCGGTCACTCCTACCATTAGCGTCCTGGTAGATATGCCATGATTTATCAGTAACTTCATTTCCCCCATCTGGTGTAAATATATTTATACCCCCGGAGTGGCCGATAAATTTCCCTTATGAATCCTGTTATCTCCCCCATTAACCATTTGTCACCTTTTATGCTGCTGAGGCAGGAGGGGTGATGGGGGTAGGTCTGAGACAGAACCTGGCAGGCAGCCACCCCAAGTCCCATCGAGCTCTGCTCCATGGGCCAGCTGAACTCTTCACCCCTGCTCAGCCCCATACAGAGGAGCCCCCAGGATATTAGGGCCAGCGAGCAGAGAGTCCCAGAATATGGGCTGGACGAGATCTCAGAGGGTACCCAGGCCAGTCCTTTCCCATCAGGAATCCCACCAGGAATCCTCTCTGTGATATCCTTGACCATGTAGGCATACACCCTCTGCTTCTGAGCTAACAGGGATCTCAGTACCCTCCACTGCCACCCATTTATGTGTGAGGGAGGTGGTCTTTCACAGAGCTTGGCAAAGTGAAGGGCCTGGATAATGGGGTGTTAAACTAACTGGAAATATGTAACTTCCGCATCTGTGGAGGTCTTCAATTAAGAGCTGAGTAAGTGCTTTGAAAGGATCATAGAAGTACAGAATCTCAGAGCTGGAAGGCTCTCAGAGCTCATCGCCAACCCATATGAGGGCAGGAATCTTCTCATGTTGGAGATGAAAAGCGGCCAACAAGCTTTTCCTAGAATTCCTGCCAATGACGAGGAGCTCATTACATCTTGTGGCAGCTCATTCCACTTTTGGACAGCTCTGATTGTTAGGAAATCTCCTTACACTGAATGTAAAGTTGGCCCTTCTCAGCTTCCCCTCACAGTCCCAGATTCTGCCCCCTAGGGCCAACCTGAACCAGGCTGATTTAGAGCAAGTTTCGGTGCACTAAGACCGTCCCAGATCCTATTCAGTTGAATAGCTAGCTAGCCATGCCTTCCCTCTCATGTGTGTGTCCTCGTTAAGTAGGCCTGTCTTCTTATGCATCTGTCTGTCTTGGGTTGGGGCTGTACCTAACCCAGGCAGAGGCTGGGAAGACCTTGGGCTTGGTGAAATGTGTTGGGCTCTCTCAACCTTGCCACCTTGTATCCATATATGTTGATTCCAACTAGATTGTAAGCCCCTGGAAGGCAAGGATTTTCCACTTCTGATCCTGTGTCTTCAATACCTGGCACAGTAATAAGTGGTTAATGGCTGATTGGTTATTCTTGGCTTTGGTTTGTCAGAGGTTTCTCCAGTTTTCTGTGCTCCTTTCTTCCCAATGTACTCTGTTCTCTTTCTTGCATTAGACCTTTCTCAGCTCATACTAGAATCCCCCTCTTTATGAGTCCATCTTTGTCCTCTGAGCATGGCCAACTTGGGAGGGTGGGGAGGAAGGGGTCTTTACTAATGCCAGCTCTAGGAAAATGCAGATCCCTCCCAAGCAGAGCTGACACCCAGGTGGCCAGGACAAGGGAGTCCAGGGGCCAGTCAATCTAGGTCAAACCCTGTATCCTCAGGCATAGAGGAACTGGAGCTGAGAGGGTCAATCCAGGAAGGCTTCTTGGAGGAGGTGGAGGAGGGTAGTGCTGAGGATGAGAGAGAGAAGGGAAGGAGGAGCATGGGAATGACAGCTATCCAGGGCTGGGGCAAGCTTGGAAAGGCCAAAGCCTTTGGGGCTGTGTTTGGGCATATCTCATGCTTTTGTGGATGGAGAAACTCAGGAGCAGAGAGGTCCAGGTCCTTCCGGAAAGTCACACAGCATGTGAATAGCAAAGCAGAATGAGAGTGCTATCTCTCCCCTACCTCCTCCCCCTGCCCAACTACCTTCCTCTACACACATGCTGTTGATGATGGAGAATGACCATAACAACCCACATCCCAATAAGCTTTAAGGTTTACAAAGAGCTTTTCTCACGATGCTGAAAGTATAAACTGTCCATCAGTCAGTCGACAAGCATTTAATTAAATATGTGCCAGGCCCTATCCTAGAGGCTGAGGATACAAAAAAAAAAAAAAGGCAAAACCAAAGTGTCTGCCCTCTAATGGGGAAGATCACATGTAAATAATTAGGCACACACATGATTGAAAAAGGGCAATTGGAAAGTAATCTGTAAGGAGAAGTTGGCAGCTAGGAGTATGAAGAAAGGTCTGTGGAAGGTGACACGAGCTGAGCCTAGAAGAAAGCCAGGGAAGCTTGGAGTAAGGGATGGGGAGGGAAGGTATTCCAGACATGAGGCACTGCCAGTGAAAAGATGTGGAAGTGGGAGATGGATCATGCTGCTTCAGGAATTTTGAGCAGGCCCTTACTGCTGGAACATAGAATGGAGTGCCTGAGGGTAAATAAAGTGTGAGAAGACAGGAAGAGGTCAGGATGTGAAGAGTTTTAAATGTCCAATAGAGGACTTTCTATTTAATCCTGGGGGAAACAGTGGATAGTAGGGGCTGGAGGGGGATGATGTGTTCAGACCTGCCCTTAAGAAAGATCACTTTGACCACTGACTGAAGGATGGACTGAAGTGGGGAGAGTCTGGAGGCAGGTAGACCCCCCTTCCCTGCCCCCCAGCAGTCTCTTACAATAGTCCCGGCCTGGGGTGATAGGGGCCTGCACCAGGGGGTGGCGATATCAGGAGAGGGATGTTGGGAAGCCAGAAAGAACAACACTTGGCAATGGAGTGGATGTGGGGTGGGGGTGAGAGTTCCAGGGGTCACAGGTGGCAGCCTAGGAGGATGGCAGTACCTTGGACAGTACTCAGGAAGTTAGGAAAAGCGAAAGGTTTGGGAGAAACACATGGGGGGCCCAGGTGGCTGCCCATAGGCCTGGCACCATGATGCCCCATTCAGGGAAGAGGGGCTGCAACTTCTCCTGAGCACTGCTGAGGAATTGTAACCCCCCATTCTCTGAAGGGCCCCTGGATGAGGCCAAGCTGAGGAGAAGCCACTTGGGACAACGTGAGGGGAGTGCAGGAACTGAAGGTAATCAGCCTGGGGTCAAGTCCTATCCATGACATAGATTAGCTGTGTGATTCTGGATGTGAGATTCCTGCCTCTCTCTGCCATCTACTCACTATGAGTCTCAGTTTCCTCCTCCATAAAATGGGGTAATAACCCTTGCCCTGTCAACCTCACAGGGTTGTTGTGAGGGAGGTGTTTTATATATCTTAGAGCCCTAGGCCCATAGATTGAGAGCTGGGAGAGACCTCAGAGGCTGTGAAGTCCAACTGCCTCACTTTAGATGAGGAAACGGAGGCCTGAAGAATTCAAGTGATTTGCCCAAGGTCACACAGATAGTAAGTGATGGAGATGAATCTGAGCCCATGTCAGTACTCTGAATCCAAAGGTTTGGAAGGCTAGAGAAGTTCTTATGAAGCCCCAATAAATCTCCCCCATGGGGATTGCAGCCTGTCAGAGCTGGGAGATCAATCAACAAACATTAAGTGCTTACTATGTGTCAAGCACTGTGCCAAGTAAATGCTAGGGATGCAAAGAAGGCATGAGAGTCCCTTACTGCCTGGCTGACCTCTCCCAGGCTCAGTTTTCTCTGTGAAATGGGGGTGAGGGGTGGGGGGAGGATAAGAATGCTTGCATTGCCTAGAGAGGCCACAAGGGGGAGTAGTGGATGGAACACAGGACCAACTAGGGGTGAGACCAACTTCTCAGACACTACCTGGGTGACCCTGGACAGGTCATCTAACTTCTCCTGTCCTCAGTTTCCTCATTTGTAAAATGGGGATAATAGTAACATCTATTTGCTTTTTTTTCCTTCTTTTTGGGTTTTGTAACATCTATTTTCTAGGGTTATTATGAGGCTCAAATGAGATAATATGTGTAATGTGCCTTACAAACCTTAAACTGATATTAAAATGTTAGCCATTATCATCTATTTCATAGGATTTTGAGGGAAAGTCATGGTGGCAGGGGACAGAGGTCTTAGAGTTGGGAGAGATGCAGAGACAGGTCCCCCAACTCATAGGAAAGGCAGGATTCTTTCTAGACCAGGGAAGAGAGCAGTCAGACCTTCCTGCCCTTAGGGGGCAGGACAAGCCTGGATGGAGGCTGCCTTTGGGATCAAGCTCATGGGTGCTCTTTGGCCTCAGAGCCCCTTTCCAGAATGTTTGTCCCGAGGCCATCCTCTTTGTTCAGAGCCTCATTGTAATCAAGAAGAAAGAGGAGCCCAGAGTCCTAAGCTGACTGGGTGGTCCTGGAGGGTGAGAGGGGGGCATTGATTATTTGCTATTTCCTACATGGTGGGAAATGAGCTGTTCTAGGAGCTCCAGATTGTGGAAACTCCCTAGCCTAGCCCAGCCCAGCCCAGCCCAGCTCCTGAGGTTACCTGATTATCCCTACAGAGAAGAGAGGGGGAGAGGTAGGGCTGAGAAGTAAGCCAGTCAGTGCCATTATGCTAAAGCTTTGTTCCACACCCAATCTGAGGGGCTGCTCAGGATGCCAGACCTGGGACTGCAGGCTCAGTATGGGGCAGCAGTGGAATGTGGCTGCCAAGAAAGCTGGAGAAATCTGAGCCCGAGGGAAGGCAGGTTCCAAGGCAACCTCCATGAAGAAGGAAGCGGCCATCCCTGTCACCTTTCCTGGTCACATCTTCATCTGGAGTCTTGTATTCGCTTCCAGGGATGGTGGAGATGAGACTTGGGGGTGGGGGTGGGGTGGGGATGGGCATGCTGGCTGTGCTCAAGCCTTTCAGAGAAAGGCTGTCATGTGGAAAGGGGATGTAACAAGCTGGCCCCAGGGGACAGCATGAGGGGAAGCTGGGGGGAGTTACCGAGGGGCCAATTGGTGCTGCACGTCTGGACAAACTTCCTCACAATCCGTCCTGTCTGAAATTGGCATGGGCTGGCCCTCCTTAGAGGTCTCCAAGCACCTGTTGGGAGGCTTTGCAGCAATGTCTTCCCTAGCTCCATGGTCTACAAGTGTCTCTGGTCCCTTCCCAGTTCTGACATTTTGTCCTTCTCTTTTTACTATTCCCATTTTAGAGATAAGGAAGTAGAGGTCTAGAGAATGACTTGTTCAAGATCACTTGGCCAGAGGCAGGACACGAACTCAATTCCAACCTTCTCACTCAGATCTGGAGCTCTAAGATTCAGATCACTCGAAGGCCTCCCTCAGCTGTGAGGAGAGGAAGCTGGGCCAAGTGGCAGGAAATCTGAACAATGCTTTTCTCTTTTCTGGGCCTCAGTATCCTCAACTGTCAAACAAAGAATTGGCTACAATATTTCCTTAGATCAACTCCCAATACATGAGCTTTTTTGAATATATGAATTCTCTGGACTCCCCAAGGGCACAGAAAGAACTGGACAATGCCTCTACACACATACAAATATACATACAGTGACTCATAATCATAGAAAGAGAAAGGGGGAGAGATGGAGTCATGGGCAGCCCAGCCCCAGAAATGGGGGCTACCCCAGACAGACTTTATTTGTATCTATCCAGGCCTCACCACCACCAAGATGAGCTGAAGCAGAATCTTCCCCCTACCCTTTTCAGGGCCAGTTTGTCCCCCCAGTCAGGGACTGGCTTCTACTCTGCTCAGTCATCTCTCTGAAAAACTCCCTCTGGGTCTTTCTCCATCTTCGTATCTGTCTGTCTCTCATGGGGAGAAGTTCTCCCCCCGCCCCATGCCCTTTCCTTTTGTACAAGGTTGGTCTCCTTGGGCAGGAGGAGTGTGTGTGTGTGTGTGTGTGTGTGTGTGTGTGTGTGTGTGTGTGCAATGCTTGAATGCTTGCTTGGCCAGCTCCACCCCATCCCCCTCAGTCATTCTCAATGTCATAAATTTCCACGTCTCTCTCTCCTCCACTTGGCTATATTACCTGCGCCTCCGTCACTGCTGGCCTGGCTCCCTCCCTTGATCCCAGATGGGTAAGGCCATCTCTGAGCTCCTGAAAATGAGAGATGGGGGTGGGGGCCGGGGGAGGGGCAAGGAGAGATGGAAAGACAGGGAAGGGCCCTGTTCTGCCTTCATCTTCTACCATCTCCTCTTTTTTCTTCTCCTCCCTCCCCTCTTTCTTTCTGCCTTTTCCATCTTAGTCTTTTCTCTTCTGCTCCCTCCTTTCCCTCCCTTCCCTTGACTCCTCTCCATTCTCCTTCTCTTCTCCCTCTTTTTCTCTACATCCTCTTTTTATTTCTCTTTCTCCTCCCCTCTTCCATCCCTCTCTTTTGCCTTCTCTTCTCTTTAAAGTCAATATCACTCACTCCAAGAAGCCTTCTTGAACAGCCCCCACCTTGTTCAATCATGGACACAGGACTGGGAGTCACGGCACCTGGGTTCTAGGTTCTGTCTTTGCCTCTGGTTCACTGTGTGACCTTGGGAAAGTCCTTCTCTCTCTGGGCCATGCCTTCCCCAACTGTGAAATAAGGGGGTTGGACTGGATGACCAGCACTGACTCAGTCATGTTTTTTGATGAGTTCAGTTCCTTTACTCTATGGAAAGGTGGCAAATGTTTCGACCTCCTCTCACCCCACTTAGGTCTTTCCTAGGACCCAGAGGCCCAGGGAAGGGAGCTCAGCACAGAGGGACAGAGAAAGGGCCCAGGATGTCTATCACAGTACCTTGCCTTGGGACCTCTTTCCTGAGGACTGCCAAAGAGGGGAGCTTGGACGAGGGCTCCCACAACTAAACAGACTCAGTCACTCATCAGTTATTAAGAAGAGCTTTCAGCAGTCAGAGCAACCACAAAGGGCAATGGGCTATCTTTGGATGGAGTGAGCTTCCCATCATTGGAGGTCTTCAAGCAAAAGTTGGATGGCCACTTGTCAGATGTGTTGTAGAAAGGAATCTAGTTCAGGTGTGGATTGGACTAGAAGCCTCTTAGGTTTCTTCTAACTCTGGCATTTTGTGATTTTGTGAGTCCTCAGATCTGAGGGGAAGAAGATAATTCATGGACTCAAAACTGGAAGGGGACTTAGAAATTGTCTAGTCTAGCCTACTTCATTTTACATTTGAAGAAACTGAGGCAGAGGGGAAGTGACCTGCCCAAGGTCATATCAGTAGATTCTGGAAGAGCCAGTGCTTTTGGATGTCCTGGAATGCAGAGGCAGCTAGGTGGCAAAGTGGATAGAGCTTGAGTCTGGTTGACTTCAGTTCAAATCTGTGCCTCTGGGCAAGCCACTTAACCACCGGCTGCCTCAGTTTTTTTATTTTCAAATGTAAAATGATAATAGCATCTACCTCCCAGGATTGTTGTAAGGGTAAAATGAGATTAGATCTTAAAGTCCTTGGCACAGTGTCTGGCATACAGCAAGTGCTTAGTTAATGCTTATTTTCTCCCTTCCCTGGGAATCTTTGATGCTTGTTTTAGCCCTCACTGCCTCCTGGTGCCAGATAGAGGAGGGTAGGGTATGGTTTCTACCCAAGTTAGGGCTCTCCGCTCCACTAGCAAGGGGGAGGGGGGTGCGGTTCAAGGCAATTTGCATAGCACTATCCGATTGGCTGGAGAGAGTCCAATGAGGCAACGATATGTCTGGTCCGGATACATTCCTCCATCTTTAAAGGGATTTATTACATCACAGAGTTATGGGTGCGGGAACCTTAGAGGCATTTTGCTCCAAACCTGTTTAAAACAGACTCAGAGAGAGAGGAAGGGACTTGGCCAAGGTCACACAGCTAGTCACCCAGGTTTCTGACACCAAACTCAATCTTTATCCATTACTCACCGGCCACTTTCAAGCCAGTCAGAGCAGAAATGAGGGGGAGTGTCCTCAGGGGCTTCTTCCCATGCTGCTGAGACAGTCTTTGTGACCTCCACGGGCAAAGGAAGCCAGACATGGCCCACATTAGGAAAGGAAAAGGGCCAAAGAAAAGGAATCCTCTGTCAGGGGACTTTGAGAGGTGTCTGCAAGTATGCATTCAAGAGGCCATTGGCGAAAAGAGGGATCTGCCTGGTACTGCTTGGTCCTAGGGAGCCAGAAGCAGAAGCAATTGGGGCGGGGCGGGGGGGGGGGGCGCGGCAGGGAGGGGAGAGTTGAAGAGAGAGCAATTAAAAATTCTGTGGAAGGGAAAACTGCTTAAGCATTCAAGCTATCTGGTGGGGGAGGGGCTGCCTGAGAGATAACGAATGGGTCTCCCTCCTCTACTCCCCAGACACTTGTGGCAGTGCCGTAGGGTGGACTGTTGTTTAGTCATGGCCTAGAGGAAAGGCCTTCCCGGTCTCTTGCCAGTTATGCGATTCTTTTAATAATGGAAATCGGTTCCTGACCTCCAGCCACTTAACAAGAACAGTTAACATTATATATGGTTTGCAAAGCACATTATGTGTGTTATCTCATTGGATCCACATAACAACCCTACGAGGTAGGTGCTAACTTTGTCCCCAGCTAGGAAGGAGGGGATGGACTCTGTCTCTCCCCAGACTTCAGCTTCCCTAAGGGCAGGGTCAGCATAATGGCCTCTCCTTCTGAGATCCTACTTGAAGCCCCCTCTGAGGAGCAGGTGTCTCTCCTCAGGTCCCATAACAGAGTCAATAATAGTCAATAAACAATTATTAAGTATCTACTGTGTACCAGGCACAGTGCTCAGTGCTAGAGGAGCTTAGAGCACAGTTGGAGGAGGTCCTGCCCGGGTCAGATGGGCTGATTCCTCATCTCTATCAGGCCTCAGAAGGCATGATGCTCACTCAAAGTCCCACATTCAGAAACAAACACATCTGCACAGTTACCAAAGCAGGCACCCATACACCGAGAGAGGAGGATCTCATACACAGATATCCTCTTTCCCTCACCCCAATGGGGCACACACACCTGCTCTCAGTGGCAAACCCAGATTCCCTCCTCCAGTACTTGAATCAGTATGAGAGCTCTGGGGAGTGTGTGTGTGTGTGTGTGTGTGTGTGTGTGTGTGTGTGTGTGTGTGTGTGGTAGGACGCTGCTACCTGGGAATGAACAGGAGCCGAGCTGAGCTGGGAGGAGGTGCGGGGAGGGGGGGCGGCAGACAGAGGAGAGCGCGGGAGGGAGGGGGAGAGAGGGGATGCTGCGCCGGGTGCGGGGCATACACGGAGGGGTGTGTGTGTGTGTGTGTGTGTCCTGGGAGTGTGGCAGGGCTCTGCTGCCTGGGGAGGGACAGGAGCGGAGCTGAACTGGGGGTGGGGTGGGAGGGTACGATGGGGGTGGGGGTAGGGAGCCGAAAGAGGGAGGCTGCGCCGGGTGCGGGGCGCACACGGAGGTGCGTGTGTGTCTCAGGAACAGGGCGGGGGGAAGGGGGGACGGGCTCGGGCAGATAGCTGTGAGGTACGTTTCAATCTCGCCGGTTCGGGGAAGCCATTTCCAATCTGCTCTCTATCATTTTCAATATCATTAATCCCAGCCACTCCATTTTCCATGCTTGCTAGGCCAGGCCCCCGAGTGCGCGGCGGCGTCGAAAGTGACACATATTCATCACGGCCCGGGCGAGCGGGCGGCGCTGGTACAATATTAGTGTTGCCCGCCCCCCCCGCCCGGCCCCCGCCTCCCTCTCCCCACACCCGGCGGCCGCGCAGCCCGAGATGGCCCGAATCCATCACCTGGAGACTGTCACCCTCCCCAGCCCGCCCATTTATTTGGGCACTTAGGAGGTAATTGGGCCCCATTAGCCGGGCGGCCGGGCGGGTGGGGGCCGCTTGGCTTTGGGGGGAGCGGACTAGGGGCCTGAGGCAGCGGGGGCTGTAGGAGGGGGGCGCCTCCTCGTGCCTCCTCCCTTCTCTTCCTGCGCTTCCCCTCCCCGGCAGTGTCTCCAAGCGCCCTGACGTGGAGTCCTGCGGGCAGCGACTACTCTTCCCTACCCCGAGAGGGGTATCTCCCCAGCTTTGGATCTGGTCTTGGGAAGAGGGGAGCACGCCTCCTCCAGGAAGCCTCTTCAGGCTGTGCCTCTGCTCCTGCGCACCCAGTGGAGATGATGTATGTGTAGGGGCCAGGGCCTGGGTCTGCACCAAACTGGAGAAAAAGAGACCAGGTTTGAGGGGCAGACGCATCTCTGCCTTCTGAGAGTCTTCGGGAGTGGGGGGGTGGGACGGGACAAAACAAGGCCACCCTTCTGGGAAGCTGACCAGTCCTGGATTGCTGAAAGGCCTGACTTCACCCGGCCACCTTAGGCCAGGTCTTCTAGAGCTGAGAGTTCTCAGAGCCCTGGGGACCAAGGGTGAGTGGCACCTGGCACATATGAGGAGCTTAACAATTTACTCATCGACAGACAATCAGAGAAAGCTACGTAGAGGGAAGGGGAATCTCTGAAGCCAAGGTGAAATAGGGTGGGAGGTTAAGACTAAGCGTCCCGGTCCTTCCTTTTCTCCTGAGCAACAAGGACCCAGGTATCCGAGGCGGTGGGCCGCCTGAAAAGAGGCTCAGGACAGCAAGGATGGAGGGTCAGGGCTCAGGGAGGGCGGGGTGGGGGGGAGGGATGGCAGGAGGACCCGGGAGCAGAAGGACGGGGCAGGGGGTGCAGTAGGGCAAAGGCTCAGCCCTCTCCCCTCTCCTCGCCCCAAGCAGGGCTCGCAGGCCTGCGAACACCCATTAACCCCGTCAGCAGATAAATTGGCCACCTTGTCAAACTCCCATTTAAAATGCAAACGAGATTTGACAGAGTCAACTGAGACTCGAGCCGCGGGAGGCTCTAATCCAGGGAAGCTAATTACGCCCTGGTGAGACCCTGAGGCCTGGCCTGCCTGGGGCCCAAAGAGGCTGTGCCAAGCTCCTGGCCGTCCTGGCCCAGCCCATCCAGTTGCCAGGTGGCAACCAGGTTCCCTTTGCTTCCCCTGCCCTGCCATGCCCTCTGCACCCATCTGATCAAGCTTAGGCTGCTCCAGGGTTGCAGGGCCAGAGTTTAGGGGTACATGGCCCCGCCTGACCCCACTCGCCTGACTACTGCCAAAGCTCCTTTTCCTCCACCTCCTCCTCTTCCTTCCCCCCCTCTTTTCTTCCTCCTCCTCTTCCTCCTCATCTTCCTTTTCCTCCTCTTCCTCCTCCTTCTTGTCCTTCTCTTTCTCCTTGGATAGCCCCCACCTTGCTCAGCTCCTCTTCCACACGTTCCTTGTTTATCCCTCCTGACTCCAATGACCCAGTCAAGTAACCTAGTCACTTATGAACTCAGATCCCCGGGGTTTGGGGGTCAATGACAGTCTGGGAGATCCTTCAGGACTACTATCAGAGGGGTAAGAGCCCCTAGAGTCCAGAGGCAGTCTGCCCCTGTCTTACTGGGTGACTTTGGGCAAGTCTCCCTCACAGAATCCTGGTGGGTCAGAACCTGAAGTCCACAGGGTTAGCCCACTCTGTACTTGGGCAGGAGTTCTGTCTGTAACACCCCAATCCCTACTGGAAGACTTCCCATGAGGGAGCTGCTCACCACTTGTGGAAGCAAGCCCTTCTTTTGGGGGACAGCTTTGATTGGCCTTGCCCTCTGGGACCTCAGTTTTTCCCCAACAGAATAGAGAATATATATATATATATATATATATATACACATATATATATGTATGTATATATATGCATGCATGCAAACATACATATATACATGCAGTGAGAGACAGAGAGACAAAGAGGAGAGAGACACAGAGAGACAGACAGAGAGAAGAGAGAGACAGCGAGAGACAGAGACAGAGAGATAGAGAGAGACAGACACACAGAGAGAAACAGAGAGAACGAGAGAGACAAGAGAGAAGAGACAGAGAGAGATGAGAGAGACAGAGATAGAGACAGGCAGAGAAAGAGAGAAGAGAGACAGAGACAGAGATAGATAGAGAGACAGAGAGAGACCTGGATTTGGAGCTAGAAGACATGGTTTCAAGTCTCCACTTGCATTTATTAGCTGTGAGCCTCAGTTTCTCCCTCTGTAAAATGAGAATGACCATACTTACACCCTCTTCCACATGCCTTGTGAGGAAAGTGCTCTTTGTAAAACTTTAAGTTGAAACGTGAGTTGAGATCAATCATTTTTATCTCTGGGCTCCCTCCCCTCCCCCCCCTCACTGTTTGGAGGATTAAAGGAGGAGGTGGATGGAAAGCTCTTTGGGAGAGGGATAAATTCCATCAAATCAAAGTATTATTGTCTTTAATTAGTTATAGAATCCAGGTTCTGTGAAGGGAGTAAGGAGGAGGCCACCTCCTTCCATAAGGCAAATAGTCCTAGAGGGATTTGGGGATAGTTCTGGGTGCCCTCCTCCCCTAACCCCCCTCATAGTCCTCTCTGTTACCCACCTGAGATTTCTCCCAACTTTCCTGGAGCCTGTTTGCCTAAGGCTGGCCCTTCTACAACCATTCCCTCACTCCTACCCCAGCACCCATTGGAGACAGAGTTGTTTGAGATTGACTTTTACTCTCTTACTTTCCAACTCAGGAGGGGATAAGTCTTGGGATGATGAGGTGGTAGGATAGGAACTAGAGACCACTGAGTCCAATACCTTTCATTTTACAGAAAGAGAAACTGAGGCCCAAGGTCACACAGGTAGTAAATAGTAGACTTGAGATTCAAATGCAGGTTCTCTGACTCTAAATCTAGCAGTCTGTCAAACCTCCTAATTGTATAAATGGAGAAACTGAATTGCCACGTTCTTTGATCTGTGAAGATGTGGCCTCAGTCTGCCCACCCCCACTCCTAGGTGGCATGGAAGCCTAGTATAAAGAGCCCTGATCTTGGAGTCAGGAGAACCGGGTTCAACCCCTGGAGACCCTTCCTCTTTAACTCTTAGTGTCTAAGTCTATGACATGGGGATCCTGCCTTCCTTGCTGAAATATCACAAGAGCAGCTCTTTATAAATTGTTCCCAGAGAAATGGAAGCTGGGATTGTTCTTATCACTGTCCTTGGCTGTGGCAGATGCAACCCCATAGAGGGTCCATCTGGGAGGGTTGCCCCCTTTCCCCAGCCATGACTCTGAAGATTCCTAGGATTTAACTGCACTGCTATCCTGGTCAGGGGCAGCTGCCTCTGCTGCAGAGAGGGAAGCAGCTTTAGAGTTAATAGCTCCTAGCTGGATCTCAGCATCTGCCACCTGGGCCCCTGAATGGATGGGGAAATCTTGTCTTTGGTGGACCAAGTGCTCTAAGGTCCCAGAGGGCTTGGCTTTCAATTCAGTTCAGTGAATGTTTAGAAGCTTCCACAGAACAGAGAATGTCAGAGCTGGGAAGGCCCTTACAACAGAATGGGTTAGAAAAGGAAAGCAATGGGGGTAATGAATGCTTGTTGACTACCTGACCTTGGAAGGTAGAACAGAGAATGTGAGAGATCAGGGAAGGACCTTGGAGCACAGAGCAAACAATTTCAGATGTGGGAAGACTTTTAGAAAAGAGTTGATAAAATGTCAGGGCTAGGAGAGATCTAAGAACCTAGAGTAGGGAGAAGCTAAACTGGGAGGAATCCTGGGACTCAGTTTACTTACACACCCATTATACAGAATGTAAAACTGAGGCCTCTAAGGGTAAAAATTTCCCCAAGATTACAAAGGGAGCACATGGCAGAGCCCAGATACAAACCCTGGTCCTTTGTCTCCAAGACCTAAGCCTTTTCCCTTTCACCCTAGCTGGTTTCTACAATAGCTGCTCCCTAGTATAGGCCCTCTCTAACCTTCAATTCAAGTCCAGTCTAGTCAACAAACATTTGTCAAGTGGCTCAGTGTGTGTGTGTGTGTGTGTGTGTGTGTGTTCGTGGGTGCATTTTTGTGTTCGTGTGTGTATATGTGTGTGTGTGTTCACAATTCCATGATAAACTTCCAGGCTAGTGCCAGTGTCTCTTCCTCCAGGAAGCCTCCTTAGGATCCCCCCTTCCTCCCTTCAGCTCTCATGTAAAAGTGCCTTTCCCCCTCCCCCCCGCCCCCCCAAGATTATATAACCATATATAATTCTTACAGTTCTGTCTCCTATATGTGAGACCTGTCTCTTCCTGGTCTGGGAGCTGGGCCTGAGCCTTTATCTCCTCTCTCCTCACCTGCCTCACCCTAGAAGGCCAAGCTCATGAGGGACTCCAAACACATAGGAGGTCTGGGAAGATGGTGTAATTGCTCATCCTCCTCTTCTGAGAAGTCCTGTTAAGGGAGGCCTTTGATTTGCCTCCTTCTCCCCAGGCCAGATGGACTAAGAACCATCTCAGATGTAGGGGAACCCAACCCCCTCCCAAGGAGGGAGAGGAAAAAGAGGAGAGAAGAAGAAAGGAAGGTGGAGGGAAGAAGATGAGGATTTGGGGAGGAGAAAAAGATGAAGGACAGGAGTAGGGGAAGAAGGAGATGGAGGAAGAATAAGAGGAGGAGAGGGAAGGGGGAGGGGGAGAGGACAGAAGGGAGGCATCCAGAATGAGGGCCTGCCAGCCTTTCGGAGTCTGGCCTAATTCCCTCCCGCTGCCAGCCTGCCTGCCTGCCTTCTTTCTTCAGGCCTGGTGCTTAGGGAGCTGAGATCCCAGGGCTAATTCCTAAGAAAGTGGTGGGGGATTAGGAAGCTAGGGAGATTAGGGGCAGAGCCGGGGGGTGCTGGGGGGGAGCGGGACCCTCCTCAAAAGAGGAGTCTAATTCCACTTAGCTCTGGAAGAAGGCAGCATTGCCCGCCGTGGTTCCAAGGTCTCCCAGATGCCCACATGCCTCAGTCCTTGCCCAGCAATTATTCTGAAGGAGGTAGCGTTCTAACCCCGCCCCCATCCCAGGAGACAGGATTGTGCCCTCATCTGCCCCTCCTCCTCAATATACATTTTTTTGTTATTGTTAAATCCAAAGAGCAAGAGAATAGAAGAAGATGCGAGTATGTTGAGAAGAGGTCGATTTCCAAGGTAGATCTTTGCTCCAGATCCTTCCGGCCCAGGAGAGATTGCTTTGCTCCCCGGCGCCCCGGCCCTGAGATTTTGGGGCCATGCTAGGCAATGGGGGAGAATCAGGAACTGCGAGTGTGTGTATGTGAGAGTGTGTGTATGGGAGAACTGGGGATCTGTTTCAGCAGGTGGCCGCACTTAGGAAGCCTGTGGTCTGGGGAGGAAGTAGGAGATGGAGAGAAGAGCCCCAGAACCCCACCTGAAATCCCATGGAATCACCAGGACCTGACAGATATTGGGGATAGGGGTCCTGGACAGAGCCCCAGTTATGCCAACATTTGGGGAGTTGGGTTCCCTCCCCTCCCCCACCTCCAGCGACTGAAGCAAAATTACAGCTTTTTTTTTTTGGGTGGGGGAGGGAGGGAGCTAGATTTCTTCCTCTTCCTTACCATCTTTACTGTCCTCTCCTCTTCCTTCACCGACTATGGCAAAAGGACAGCAACGATGACAGCGAGGCAGACAACGCGCCAGCTCCTGTCTCTGTCATTCGTAAGGTGGCCAAGGCCCTGCCTTCACAACGGTCTCCTGAGGGAGGTAGTTCAAGATTGTTTTGGACCCATTTTATAGGCGAGGAAACAGAGGCTTAGTCGAGAAATGACTTTCCTCAAATTCTACAGCAGGAATGCAGGGGCCACGAGGCCGGGCCGGGAGGGCTCTGTGCCTTCCATCACAGCTGCCTCTTTGCTCGGGCAAACGTGGAGCAGCCCCACAACCTTGGGCTAGGCCAGGCTCCTCTCTGACCTTCCTCTTGTCTCTGGAGTCAGAAAGACCTGGAGAGAATCTGGAAAAACTCGGGGAGGTCCTGGAGGAGAATCTGAGGACAACATGGGGAGGGTGTGGGGAGAGAAAGGAGGAGAAATGGGGAGAGGAGCTGGGGAAAGTCTGAGGAGAACCTGAAAAGAATGCAGAGAACATCCGAAGAGCACCTGGGGAAGTATCTAGAGAGAATCTGGAGATTTGGGGGAAGAATCCAGGGAGATTCTGAGGAGGACCTGGGAGAGAATCTGGAAAGAGCTTGGAGAGAACTGGGGGAAGATTTTTGGGGGCAATTGGAACTGAGTAGAACAGGGTCCTGAGACCCTGGACATCAGCAGGACCCAAGTCTAGCCTGTTGGAAGCTGGGGGTGGTGCACTGCTAGGAAGGCCCGAGGGGTCAAGGCCTAGCTGCAGGAGGCTGGAATGCCATGGGGTGTTTGTTTTTAGTGGAGGACGTTCCAATGGTCGATTCGAGGCCAGAGCCGGGGGCTAATGAAGCGGGTCCTGGGCTTGTCAATAGTTTATCTGAATTATTTATCCCTTTCTGGTCAATCCCTGTCATGTCATTAGCATTTGTCTGTCTGAAGGGAAGGTGAGGGGTCCTGGACCTGACTCTGAGGTTGCCTGGTTACTCTCCACCCTCCTCGTAGTGACCAGCCAGTCACCTCTGGGGGCCCTACAGCAGTCTCCCTGGCAGCCCTTGGCAGCCTAGCACTGCTCCTCGAGCCTGCTCTGAGCTTCAGAGAAGGGGCAGGGACTTGATCAGGGTCCCTCAGGTATCGGGAGAAGATGAGACCAGATCTTCCCTCTACAGAACTGCTGCTCTTTCTGGCTCACCTCCCTGTTCTCACTTATCCAGGATGACTTGGAGGGAAGAAGGAACTGCTAGGGGGAGAGATAAGACCCTGGCTGGGAGTCAGGAGGCTTGGGTTCTGGTCTCAAGTCTACCACTGCCTCAGCATGTGTGTGACCTTGGGATTGTGAGTTCCCCTTTCTATGCCTCAGTTACTCCATTGGTAAAACGAGGCGATTGGACAAGGTGGTCTCTAACTCTGCTCTAACCGTCTCTGAGCTTGTGATTTCCTGTGTGCAGCCCAGAAGACCCCCCCACCCCTCGTCCCCAGAGGCTCTGCGGCAGCCTCCATCTCTGAGCTCCACCCCCCTCTTCCTCTCTCCAGGCCCGGTGAGATAATCACTCTAATCATGCTCACTGATCCCCCTTCTCGAGGACTTTAATGTGAACAAACCACTTTCCTCCATGCGTTTCTGGGAGGGAGGGAGCATGTGTATGCAGGGGCAGCCGTCCATGTTCTACTGAGGGGAAAACTAGGGGTCAGAGGCCAAAGGTCCTGCTCGTAGTCGCACAGTGGGGAGATGTTGGGACAGGAAGCACATACCTGCAGATGCCAGCTCTGCCCACTGCTCCAGCCCCTCTCCTGGCTCACTGATGCCTATTCTTCAGTGCCTTGGTCTCCTCTCCAGCGGCTGGTGATGCAGAGGGATGAGGATGGGTTCCCTTAGACAATGGGGAGCGCTCTGGAAAGAAAAAAAGGCATCGAAGCAGGCACAATGGGGGGAAACTACAAAGAAGACAGGCTAGATATCAAGAAGACCTTCCTCACACTGAGAGCTGTCCCAAAGTGGACCAGGCTGCCTCCTAAGGTAGTGAGCTCTGCCTAGGGAGTCCTCAAGTAGACTCTGGATGACCACTTGGACATAGGTTATGGCGGGGATTCTGGTCATCCATGAGTTGGACTACTGGGTTCCTTCCCAACTCTCCCCAGATTCTCTCTGGATTTTCCCCCAGGTCTTCTTCCCTAGCTTCTCTCCAGATTCTCCTCCAGGCACTTCTGAGGTTATCACCCAGATTCAGTCCCAGGGTGCCTAGTTCTTCCCCGGCCTTCCTTTGGGGGGAATACTCAGATGCAAACCCTAGGCCCTCTCTCAGCATGAAGGAGGGGGAGTGTCCCAGCTGCTCTTCTTCATCAGACAGACACACTGGGGCACACTCACTCTTGGTCACACACCCTCCATCCTCCAGGTGGACGGATGGAGGCCTGGGGTGCTGTCAGTCACGGGCCTCCAAGGGAAAGCACACTCATTAACTGTTTGCCTTCATTTTGTCACATTGATGTCCAGGCAGAAGGAGGGAGAGAACTGGGGGGGGCGGGGTCTGGGGAGCTGCCAAAAGGAGCTCCCCTCTTGCAGGGAGAGTGGGCATTGGATTATCTACTGCGGCAGGATTAGACGGCGGGGCAAAAGCAGGAGCTCAGCGTTATGCAGAGGCTCAAAAATTTGGCTGCTCAGCTGTTTGGAGATATAATAACACTGCCCTTTTCCATAGGACCTGAAGTTTGCTAAGCACCTTCCTGCCCACATCTCTGGGAAGGAGAACAGCATATTTAGTCTCCCTTTGGCAGAGGAGGAAGAAAGAGACTTGCCCAAGGTCACACAGCTATTAGATGTAGGAGGTGAGATTTTCTGGAACCTCGGAGTTGGACTCACGAACTAAAGCCTTTTCTTTCCATCCACAGCTTGAGCCAACTTTGCCTGAATCCTGGAGCTCACTAGTCCCTCCTGGGGGAGCCTGTGGTCTCCCCCTAAGCCTGGCCAGCAGTTTTGGACACTGAAATGACACAAAGAAATGCTTAGAAGACTGAAGGTCAGAACTTGGAAGCACCTGAGAACACGGAACCTAGAATATCAGAGCTGGGAGGGAGCTTAGAACAGGGAAAGTCAGAGCTGGGAGGGGCCTTAGAACAGGTAATGTCAGAGCTGGGAGGGGCCTTAGAACAGAGAATGTTAGAGGAGGGAGCTTAGAACAGGGAAAGTCAGAGCTGGTGTGGGGCATAGACCAGGGAATGTCAGAGCTGGGAGAAACCTTAGAATAAGGAAGGTCAGAACAATGGCAGAGGAGGGAGAGAATTTAGGGCTTATGGAATCCAATCCACTTATTTCAGAGATGAAGAAACTGAAGCCAAAAGGAATCCTTGATTTGTTACACCCAAGTATCCCTTATCATAGCATATGCCCAGGAGTTTCTGATTAGCTGGTGTTTAGGAATTATTGGGCTCTATGAAAGTCCTCTCAGGTCACTCAGATTACTGCCCTCCAAAGGGAACATTCCAATGGGGGAGGGTCTCCCCCAGCCCATCCCCCACCCTGCTGAGACCCTCACAGCTCCTCTCAGGAGCCCACAGGGGCAGAAGTCTGATCCCTGCCTCTTCATGACATAATATCAGACCAAGTTCTCACAGCCCGGAAGGGTTACAGGACCCTTTCTTCTCAGCCAAGTGATACATGTGGATCACTTTTACCAGGGCTTGGATTTGAGCTGAACTTCTCTCCCTTGAAGACCAGTACTTTCTCCCACTTCAATATTCCATAATATCTTTTCTATGCCTGCAGATGGTGCTAAGGGGCCAACAGGAGCACCCTCCCCCCCTCATCCATCCATCCATCCATCCATCCATCCATCCATCCAACAAATATTTACTGAATGCCTGGTGAGAGCAGATGCCTTGACAGACAGGTCCCATCAACTCCCTTCTCCTATAGGTCCCTTAGGACCAGTCTGTCTTCTAACAGCTTGGGAGCCCAGAATGACTCTAGAAGCAGAGCCTGGAATCCCAGGAACCATAGCTGTAGACCAGGCCAGGGAAAACTGTAGGAAAGCAGCTGCTCTATTTTGCCTACAGTTTGGGGAGGTGGGAGAAGGCCTTGCCCACCCTGGCAAGCCCCTCTTCTCTCCTTCTAGGGGCCTCTTTCTTCCCAGGATAATGTTGCCTTCTTGTCTCCCCATGATTCTGTGAAATTCCTTAGTCTAGGCCCTGGCTCTGGCTCCAGACCTGACTACAAAACATTCAACGTTCATTTAATAGACCTCCCCCTATCCCCTGCCCCATGTCAGATTGTGCTAAGCTCTGGGGATACAGAGACAAAAATAATAGAATGCCTGCTGTCAAGTATCTTACATTTTACTGGGAGAACACCATATGTATACAAATAATTGAACACAAGGTAATTTGAAAGGATCAGAACATTAATAACTTGGGTTCCATGGAGAGAGAGCAAACAGGCAAAGTTTCAATGAGGAAGAACAATGGCTCCAGACCTGACCCTTGAAGGAAGACGGGGCTTCTGAGAGACTGGAGGGGCCAACGACATTCACTGTTGCAACACTTTTTGTAATGTCTGTTCTCTGTAGTTCCATAGTTTTGCTTCTTAGAATTTAGGGGCTATATGTGCTATACTTTCTCCCCTTGAGGAAGGAAACAGGTCAATATTGTTTGCTCAAGAATATATACACACATTTACATTCAGTTCTATTAATAATTCACAATCCTCTTGTTAGGGTATGTGTGCATAGGAAAGCCATCCCCCCTCCCCTATGAACTCTCATCTAGCATTGCCCATGTAGAATTCCAAGGAGGAAAAAAAACAACCCCAAACCATGAGCACCAGTAGAGGGTCTTCCAATTCCCAAAGTGGGTCCCAAGGTCATTTCCTAGACAAAATGGGAAAGCTGAGAAGGCACCCCATGAGCTTTCCCACCATCACCCCAATCTGAGCTCTGATTTGGAGGTGGGGAGCATCCCACTTCCATCCTCAGTTCCTTAAAAGAATATCCTTTAATTAGTCACTCCAATACACAAGTCCTAAGCACGGGTTTCCTTTTACCCTCTTGAGTTTGGATATGGTTTTAATTCCATAATCACTCGTTTGGAAAGTCATTTGCTGCCAAATGAAGGAACTGAATAGCAGAAACTGAAGAAGTCTTCTCATTTCAAAATTCTTCAGACTCATTCCAATTGTTGTGTTAAGTGGCCCTAATTTAGTGGCTTCAATGAGGATGAGAGACATGTCAGGCATGGTGATAGCTCCTGTGACTACGTAGAGAAAAGGAAAATTAGGTTTGGTAGGTAGTTAGATAGGAATAGATTGTTCATGAAGGTGAATAATGCAAAGTAAACTTTGAAAAGCAGGTTGGGTCCAAATTTGGAACTGTCCTAAGTAACAGGGTTTCAGTCAGGTATGGAGGTGCCTGCCTATAATCCCAAAGACTGGGAGAGGCTGCAGCTGGAGTTCTGAGCTTCACTGGGCCATGCCAGTCCGGTGTCTTCAACTAAGTTTGGCACCTACATGGAGAACCTTGCTGAGCAGGGGCTACCAGTTTGCCTAAGGAAGGGCAAATTGGCCCATGTGTGAAATGGAGCAGGTCCAAACTCCTGTGCCAATCCGTAGTGGGATCAGGCCTGCGATTGGCCCCTGTATTTCTAGTCTGGGTGAAAGAGGGAGACCCAGGCTTAAAAAAAAAAGAAACCAGGATGATGTTGTGGTTTATCCTACAGGCAACGTGAAGGTTTTGAGCAGGGCAGTGACACCACCAGATCCTCACTTTAGGAAGATGATTATGATTTTTAAAATAGCATTTTATTTTTTCCAATTATACGTAAAGATAGCTTTCAACATTCATTTTTTATAAAATGTTGAGTTCCAATATTTTTTCTTTCCCATCCTCCCTCCCCAAGATGTCAAGCAATCTGATATAGGTTATACATATGCAATCATGGAAACATATTTCCACATTAGTCATGTGAAAGAAGAATCTGAACAAAAGGGGAAAACTATAAAAAAAACAAACAAAAGAGTAAAAATTGTATGCTTCGATCTGCATTCAGACTCCACAGTTGTTTCTCTGGATGTGGATGGCATTTTCTATCATGAGTCTTTTGGAATCGTCTTGGATCACTGTGTTGCTGAGAAAAGCTCAGTATCAAAGTTAGTCATTGAACAATGTTGCTGTTACTGTGTACAATGCTCTCCTGGTTCTGCTTACTTCACTCAGCATCAGTTCATGTAAATCTTTCCAGATTTTTCTGAAAACATCTTGCTTATCATTTCTTATAGCACAGTAGTATTCCATTATATTCATATACGACAACTTGTTCAGCCATTCCCCAATTTGATGGGTATCACCTTAATTTCCAGTTCTTTGCCACCATATAAAGAGCTGCTATAAATATTTTTGTACATGTGGGTCTTTTCTCCCTTTTTTTATATCTTTGGGATACAAACCTAGTAGTGGTATTGTTGGATCAAAGATTATGCATAGTTTGATTGCCCTTTGGGCATAGTTCCAAATTGCTCTCCAGAATGGTTGGATCAGTTCACAATTTCACCAACAATGGTGTCCCAATTTTCCCACATCTTAGGAGGATGATTATGGCAGTGCAGTGGAGGATGCATTAAAGAGGAAAGTAATTGGAAGCAAGGAGAGCAATTAGGAGGCTATTACAGTAGGTCAAGGGAGAGGCTATTCACAGACTGACCCTTAATTCGGATCATAGACTGAGCCTTAAACTATATCCTCTCTTCTTTCTCTGACTCTCCAAATCCTGCTAATCCTCATTTAATCAATGAACACAGCAAATAAAGTGGAAAAAATGCACCCAGTGTTCATTTAGGGGGCACATATAGTGGCTTTGAAACGGGAGCACATATTAGGGAAGATATTCCCTACAGGAGCTGTGAAGACGCTGGGGCACCCAAATGACCTTTGTTTCCAAAATCCTTTTTGAGAATCAGGAAGACCTGAGTTTGAACCATTACTCCTGACCCTAACCACATGCCCAAGCCCTTTAACTGCTTCCAGCCTCAGCTTCCTCATCTGTAAAATGGGAATAATAAAAGCTTCTATTTCACAGGGTTGTTGTGAAGGTCAAACAGTATGATATTTGAAAAATACTCTGTGTCTTAAAGTACCTTAAAGTGTTCTAGAATGTGAGTTATAATTGACTGGCATACAGATGAAGCTGGGGCCAGAACACGTCATGTGAAGAAAGCAAGATCATTAATTTCCAACCCTCTGACCCACATTCCTACCTTTATTATGTATATATGTTGGCAATAAAATGTTGAGTGTCTCCCTCCAAGGGGAGGGAGGGAGGACCTAAGCTGGGGCAGCCCCCAGAGAGTTCCAGGGCCATTTTGAACAGCACTCAGTTGCTTGCAACAGGTTCCTGGTTTCTCCTTCAAAGACCTCTGCCCATACCTTTTCCCAAGGGGTATATGACTTTCCACCACTTCCCCTGGGGTCCAGTCACATGCTGCCGACTGATTTGGGAGCCTTTCTGTCATAACTGGGCATTGAAGTGTGGAAACCAAGATAGCCAGGACCTTGAGACCAGATGGGATGAGACAGGATGACACAGGAAGGTCCTGGTAGTGGGTGCCAGGAAGCAGTAGGGGTAGGACTGCCTGGGGTAAGAGCTTCCCAGTATCATCCTAGACTTTTCCCTCTTCCTCATCCTAAGTACCTAATCAGCTGCCAATGATGTTTACTTCATCTCCTCCACCTATTCCCTCAGCTGATACCACAGCCAGCCTCATCCAGATTCTTATTCCTTCTTAGGTCAACTGTTGCCAAAGCCTCCCAACACTATGGTCTCCCTGCCTCTCTTTAATCCATCCACCATATAGCTGAAAATCAATATTCCTAAAGCTCATGTCTGCCCATGCTACCCTCTCATAAGAAGCTCCAGCCATTCCCTATTCCTCTAGGACAAAATACAAATTCTTCTCTCTGACCTTTAATGTGGCTCCCATCTACTTTTCCAGGCTAATCATACATTATTTCTCCTCATGCCCTCCCACTTGCCTATCTATTCATATGCTACATTCTTCTTTTCAAACCTTTGCCCAAGCCATAGACCCAGCCTGGAATGCTCTCCTGTGCTTCTTGAAATGCCTCAATCACCTTTCAATGCTCAGCTCAACATCCACCCCCTGCAGGAGGGCTTTCCTGATTCCCCTAGTTTTGGGGGGAATGGTTGTTAATGCCACCTTCCATCTCAATCTCCTCTCCCCCACCCCTCTGCTGAATCACTGAGTTTTTATTTTTGATATTTTTAAAAATTCACTTATCCATGAACAGGTTGTGTTGCCCTGAGGAGAACATGAGGTCCCAGAGGACAGAGACTGCTTTGCTTTTGTCTTTGAATTCCCAGAACCTTGCTTGGTGCCTGGACACACAGCAGACATTTAATAAATCCTTATTAATGGATGGATGGATGGATGGATTCCCATTCTATGCACTTCACTATCCAGTTTATCTACAGGAAGGAATATCCTGGAGCAAGCAGGTGTCTGAGTCGTAGGGCTCATCTAGTCCAGCACCCCACCATTTTACAGAAGAGATGACTGAGGCCCAAAGAAGGGAGGGGACTTCTTTGTCCAACGTCACTCCGGTAGTAATAGAGCAAGAATTCCAACCCAGAACTCCAAAACGAGTGTCATTCCATTTCCTTGAATTCCATGGCTCCCAGGGAGCAGATAGTCTGGAGGGGAGGACCAAAGATGCAGAATCAGGGATTGTGGATTAGGGCAGGACTGAGTCCTGGGAGAGCAGAGGGTGGAGATGGGAGGAATGGGGAGGACCAGGTCAAGATCATCTCCCGGTTCAGGCATGGCCACCTGGACAGGGTGTGAGGCCAAGGTGAACCAGACAAGTCTCATTCAGAAGCTCTTCCCCGATCTTGCCACATCTTTAATCTTGGTTTAAATTCTGCCAACAAGTTTTTTCTCTGTCCCCAATCCCTCTTCCACCCATCCTCAGCCTCAGTGGGGTTCTCACTGAGGATCACAAGGACCCCAAAGCCTTTCTGTCTGAGCCACAGAATCACTTCTTGGTTACAGGTCACCCTCACCCCTACCCCAAAGCCTACAACTCCCCTGAAGAACATTCAGGAGCTAGACCTCCTTGCTGCTTTTTTCCTCCTCCACACCCTGTCAAAGTTCTCAGAGGGATCCCGTTTTCCCTCCACATTCCTCATAATCACTAGGTACCTCTCTCAGGGTCCCAGGTGGGTTTTCATTCTATAACTTACATCTCGTCCCACCTGCCAGAAGATCTCTTATCAAGGCACTCATCTCCTGGCCTATTGCTCTCTCTTAACACAATCATTACAACAACTACTAGCATATATAGAGTGCTTTGGGTCATCACAACAACCCTGTGAGATAGATACTGTGGTTATCTCCATTTTACAGATAAGGAAACCAAGGCCAAGAGAGGTTTGGTGGCTTGCCCAGGATCACCCAGCTGGCAAATATCTGAGGCAGGATTTGAACTCGGGTCTTCTTGACCCTATGTCTAGCCTCTATGCCACCTCACTGCCTTAACATTGGAATACCTAATGCTTAATAATATTGTAATTATTCTGACCCCTCCTCCCTCATCCCCGCTTTTTGGGAGGAGGAGAGAGAAGGGGGGATTTTTTAATGCATACGTGTTGGGGAAAGGCTTTGGCCACACCCCCTAGCATGCAGGGGATTGGAGGGGTGGGAGACAGGCGCCTAAGATGCTCCTTTAGGTCTAAATCCTCCACCGCTAGCTCCGTGTTCCCAGTCCCTCAGGTCCCCTCCGATTTTTTCCTCCTCCACTATCTCCCCCTTTGGAGAAAGGCTCTGACTCTGCCCTTAGATTCACTTCATGACCTTTGGAAAGCCCCTCCGTCTCTCTGGCCTCTGTTTCCCCTGCCAAACGAAGGAGTCTCTCAGCCCTTCCTATAGCCTAGCCATGACATTCTAGGATTGTGGCTCCAGGAGTTTCTCCCTCTCTTCCTCCCCCACCTAGTGGGTGGGAGAGGGGTGAGGAGCTGGGGGAGCTCCCCACCCCCTCCCAGTCCATCTAGGGAAGCCATTGATTCCTCCCCACTAATGCTCTCTCCCGCTGCCTCCTCCTAACACCTCCCTAAGCTGCAGCCACTAAGCCTCATCTCCCAGGCTCTAATCACCAAGTCTTACTTCTGATCTACGGAAATGACAAGGAGCCTTTTTTTTGGGGGGGGGAGTGGGATTTGGCAGCGCTAGGGGAGCTGTCAGCTAAAGCTGTCCAGGAGATATGTGGAGAGGGGGAGCAAAGAGGGTTATGGAGCCCTCCCCACTCAGCCCCATCACTCTAGAGAGATTCATCCTGCCACACTCCCCACCCACCGGAAGTGCTAGGACCCAAGCTTGTTCTAAGACACCAGTATGTGAAGGGAAGGGGGTGAGGGGTGGGGAATGGGAGCAACTCTAGTCTACATAAATGGAAGGAGTCCAGTGTCCACAGCAAGAGCTGCCCTCTGCCCTTAGTCAGTCCATCCATAAATTAATGGAAAAACATTTATTGTTGTTGTTGTTCAGACTTGTCCAACTCTTGGTGACCCCAATTAGGGTTTTCTTGGCAAAGGCACTGGAGTGGATTGCCATTTCCTTCTCCACCTCATTTTACAGATGAGGAAACTGAAGCAAAAAGGGTAAAGTGACTTGCCCAGGGTCACACAGCTAGGAAGTGTCTGAGGCCAAGTTTCAACTCAGGAAGATGAGTCTTCTTGACTCCGGGTCCAGTGTTCTGTTCCCTTCAACAACTAGTCACCCCAAGGATTTATTAATATGTTAATTATTTATATATTATAAATATATTAAATATTAATATATATCAGGTGCCATGCTGGACACTGGGCATATGCAAAGACAAAAATCAAATAGTTTCTGTCTTCTAGTAGCTTATATCCTGCTGGGGGAGCAACATGTACATAGATCAGTATATACAATATATGCGCAAAACTACAATATAATTTGGGGAAGAGAGTATTAGCAGGTGGGAGGTGGCAGGGATAAGGAAGGGTGTCATATGATACTTGAATTGAGTTTTGGAATGTATTAGTGACTCAAGGAGCCAGAGGTGGAAAGAAGTAAATGCTTTGGGCAGGGGATGGGGGGGATGGAAGGGAGGGGAGAACCATTGCAAAGTCACAGAGATGGGAGAGATGAGAAGAAAGGGCAAGAAGGTCAGCTTAGCTAGACCATAGAGTTTGGGCAGGGTTGAGTCATATGTAACAAAGTTGGAAGAAAACAAGCATCTGTTAAACGCTCAAGTGATTTCTGCAGGTTCACATATTTGGTAAGTGTTCAAGGGCAAATCTGAACTCAGATCTTTCTGACTCCAGGTCCAGTGTTCTGTGCACTATGGCGCCACCTAGCTGCCTCAGGTAGGTTGTGATGGTCTTTAAAAACCCGAACAAAGGCGGGGGTATAGGTGATCCTAGAGGCATTTGGGAGGTACTGGAGTTTTTGGTTTTATTTGAGTGACAGGGTCAGATTTGCCCTTTGGGAAAATTGCTTTAGCAGCTATGTGCAGGGCAGAATGGAGTGAGGAAGAGTCTTAAAGCAGGGAGATCCGTTAGGCTATGGAAGCTGCTTCAATGGTCCGGACGAGAGGTGATGAGGGCATGGACAGGGGTGCTGCTGCTGTTATGGGTGGAGAGAGGGGGGTGGATAGGAAAGTCGTTGTGGAGGTAAAAATGTAAAGATATAGCAGCTCATTAGATATAAAACCGAGGAAGAGTAAAGAGTTGAGGATGACTCCTGAGGATGACTGGAAGAATAGTGGGGACCTCTACAGAAATAGGGAGGCTTGGAAGAGGGATAGGTTTGGGGGAAAGATAATGAGCTCTATTTTGGAAATGTTGAGTTTCAGGTGCCAGTGGGACATCTAGCTGGAGATATGCAATTGGTACTTGGAGAATCAAGACTGGAGGTCAGGAAAGAGTCTAGGACTGGATATATCTGCATAGAAATAATAAACTAATGAGAGTTGGTGGAGTCAGTAAGTGAGAGTGTAGGGAGAGAATATAAAAGGCCCCAGGACAGAGTCTTGGGATCAGTTGAAAGAACTGAGAATATTCATCCTTGGGGGGAGGGGGGCGGGAAAGCTCTCTATAAGCATATGAAGGGCTGACATAACGGAAGAGGGATTAGATTTGTTCTATTTGGCCCCAGGGGGCAAAATAAGGAGCAATGGGTAGTGGTTACAAAGAGGATGAAATTTAGGTTTGATCACCAAACACAGTGGCTAAGGAGTGGACTTCCCCGGAGGGTAATGGTTTCCCTTTCACTGGAGGCTTTCAAGCGAAGTTTGGATGGCCGCTTACAGGAAGCATTTCTGGTCAGCTGTACCAACCAAGAGGGAACGGGGAAGAGAGGAGAGCCCCCAAGATATAGAGGAATATGTTCTTGATTTGAAGTCAGAAGACAAAAAAAAGTCAGAAGGCCAGTCTAAAGTGTTACTTACACATGTGATTTCAAGTCAATTAAAGAAACTCTTACTGTATATTACACTATTTACTGTATACCTACGTTTGTATTTACTACTCAAAAAAAAAAAACACTCCAATTTGTGGTTTCCTTACTAGAATGCAAGCTCTTTGAAAGCCGGAATTGTATTGCCAGAGGATGTAGAGAGCCTGGCACATAGTCAGTGATGTTTAGTGTTGGTTGAGTAATTAATGATAATAATTAATGATTACCTAAGAAGTAATTCTTTGGGAGATGGGGGAGTACTTTTCCCACCCCATTATAGCCTGGAACTTCTCCAGGTTCTGTCCCAGCCTCTCCACAAGCCTAGCCTAGTTTCCATCCCCAATCCCAGGCCCAGTCAGACCCCAGCCTCCTCTCATTCAAGCAAAAACCAAACCAGGAGGATAAATGTACTGGACACCACTCTCCATTGTCTGTGTGTCTCAGTATTTCCAATGGTTTCTGACTGGCTCAGCTGTTTCCTCTGTCTGTCTCGCTTACTCTTTATCTCTGTCTTTCAGTCCCTGTCTCTGTCTCATCACTCCACATCTGTGAATCTCTGTTTTTCTGAGTGAATGTCAAAGCCAGGTCAAAGAGGGTTTTGGATTCTCTGCTGCTGAGATGAGATCTAGGATACTGAAAATAGTCCTGATTTGGGAGTCCCTCATAGAACCTTCAGCTCAGTTAGCTATCAGCTGAGTCACCCTGGCCAAGTCCCTAGTTCTCTCTGGGCCTCGGTAAGATCCAGAGCTTGGACGACATGATGATGGAGACCCCACCACCTCCAGTTCCCACGACTCCCAGCCAGTCTCTTCTGGGGTAGGATAGCATCTAAGGTGGCTGCAGGAGAGCCCCCAGACCCCCTTTCCCAGAAGGGCTCCCCAGACCCTGAGGCTAGGTTGGGCTGGAGGGAAAAGGAGGCCAAGTTGGGCAGGGGAGACTCCGGGGACTCGCCGGCTCCACAGGCAGGCTGGGAGGCGGGCGGGCTCATCGCTCTCCCTGCAGGAGTGTAATTACAGCGGTGGCAGCTGCGGGGGGGAGCCCGCGCGGTTAATGGCGTCTGAGGGTAATCAGGAATTAATTACGCGTTTCCCGGGAATCCCAAGCTGGGCGGGGATTCCAGGGCCCCGCTCAGGCTCAGGATGATAGAGGAGTTGGGGTGTGCAGACGGGACTCTGGCCCAGGGCGCACGGTCACTCGTGTGAGTCAGGAATAAGACAATGGACACCTGCCGCATCTGGAATCCTGGCTGCCTAAAAAGAGAGTACTGGAGGAAGGAAGCCTCTGTCACCCCAAGTGCCTGCCCCTACCTGGGTCACCAGCAGGGGGATTGGCTGCGATGGGCCATTCCCCTCCTTTCACCAGATCCCCTTCAGTCTTATACAAAGAGCTTTTACCTAGGAGATGTGCCAGGCGCTGGGAATGCAAAGACACAGGTGAACCATTCTCTGCCCTCAAGAAACTTACATTCTACTGGGGGTGGGGGTGGGGGTGAGGCAGACAGCTGGTTCACAAAGAAGCCAATACAGAGTCATTTCAGGACAGAGGGACCTCTGACAACTGAAAGTGTGGAGATCAGGATGGGCTTCCTGGAAGAGGTGGTTCCAGGAATATCTGAGCCTGGAAGGATTTCGTTAGACTGAGGGAAGAAGAGTGAATGGGGATGGGGTTGGGGCAGCTGTTAGCTTGTGCAAAAGCCAAGCAATGAAAGATGAAATACAGAGTTTGGGGAATCTTTAGTGGTCCAGGTTGGCTAGAAAATAGTGTGTGGAGAGGAGTCAAATTGGTCTAGAAAGGTAGGATGGAGCTGGACTGTGAACGGCTTGGAATGCGAGGGGAAGGAGTTTTCATTTCATAGGAAAAGTCATAGACTTCAAAGCTTTTTGAGCAGGGGAGCTACATGGTCAGACCCGCCATCAATGCCAATTTGGCTGTTTCGGGGAGGAGGGGTTGAAGAGGGGAGAGGCTGGAGGAAAGGCGACCAATTCAGAAACTATTGCAAGAGGCAAGGCCCAGATGATTAATTAGGATTTAAAGAGGGTAGGGGTAGGGTGACTGTGACTAGATAGAAAGGGGAAGGTACAGTTGTGGAAGAAGAATCAAGAACATTTGCTTCCTGGTGCAATGTGGGGATGAGGGAGAGAGAGGAGTACGGGACAACTCTGAGGTTCAGAACCCAGGCGTCTGGAAGGATGATGATGCTCTTGACAAGAGTGGGGAAGTTTGGAAGAGGTATGAGATTAAGGAGGGAATGATAATGAGTTCTAATTTAGAAATATTCAAGTCATGTCAACAAATATTGATTAAGTACCTAGTTTGTGTTAGGCACTGTGCTAAATGCTGGGGATACACAAAAAGACAAATTCAGTTCCTACTCTTGGGGAACTCATAGTCTAATGAGGAAGACAACCTGCAAATGACTGTGTATACACAAAATACAGACAGGATGAATTGCAGACAATCTAGGGGGAAGGACCTAGCATTCAGGGGGACCAGGAAAGGCTTTCTGAAGAAGGTGGGACATTAGACAGGGAAGCCAGGAAGTAGAAACAAGGAGGGAGAGAATTTCAGGCTTGGGGGACAGTGTGATTAGATTGAAAAATGCTTGTCAGGGGAGGGCAAGTAAAGTGTAAAAAGACTGGAAAGGTAGAAAGAGACTTGATTATTAAGGACTTTAACAGTTAAACAGAAAATTGCATATTTGATCCTGGAAGTAATAGAGAGCCACTGGAGTTTATTGGGTTTGGGGGGGAAGGGGGAATGGCATAGTTTGATCTGTGCTTAGAAAGATCAGTTTTACAGCTGAAGATGGATCTGAGTGAGGAAAGATTGGAGTCAAAGACATAACTCAGAGGGCTATTGCAATAGTCCAGGCAAGAAGTGATAAAGGTCTGCCCCAAGGTGTTGGCAGTGTCAGAGGAGAGAAGGGAATGGATATAAGAGAAATGTTACAAAGGTGAGTATGACAGCACCTGACCATTCATTGGACATGAGGAGGAGGTGGGTGAGTGAAGATGATGTGAGCCTAAGGAGTGAGCCTGGGTGGTCTGGAGGATAGTAGTACTCTCAGCAGCAACAGGGAAGGAAGTTAGGAAGGGGGGCAGGAGACAATGAATTCTGTTAGGGCCAAGTATTGAGTTTGGGATGTCTATAGCACATCCAGGCAGAGATATCCAGCTGGAATTCAGGAGAGAGATTTAGGACGAGTATCTAGATTGAAGAGTCATGCAAAGAGATGATAGTTGAATTCATGAAAGCAGGTAATATTAGTAAGAAAGAGTGAATAAAGAGAAGAAAGCCCAGGAAAGAGATATGTACATCCACCCCTCCCCCATGTTTTAATGGTTGGGAGATGGAGGATGATCCAGCAAAGGAGACTGAGAAGGTGTAGTCAAGAGGGGTAAAATAGAACCTAGAAAGAACCCAGGAGAGGAGAGAGTGGTTGACATTGTCAGCAGCTACAGAGAGGTTAAGGAGGATGAGAACTCATAAAAGTCTATGCAATTTCACAGTTAAGAACTGGAGTGAGAACCAGAGAAGATAAGGGACTAGTGCAAGGTCTCACAGCTAATACGCTAAGTATCAGAGTCAGGATTCAAACCCAGGGCCTTTGACTCCAAACTGAGCCAGTCTTCCCCCACCATGCTGCCTCTCTGGAGATAGGAACTTTTCCATTGTGCATATTCTGAAGGCTTGGTGAGGGGCCTTGCACATAGTAGGAGTCTGATCAATGTTTATTGAACTGAATTGTGGCTGAAGTATGGCGCCCATCCCTGGCAGCTGCCAGGAGTCTGGGCCTGTGAGCCAGCCGGTCTGTGGGCAGCCCACACCACTCCAGCCAGAAATTCTGAGATTCTCTGTGAGGCCCTGAGCTTTGGGAAAACCTGTTACCACTAAGCCCCATTCCAGCAGACCCTGAAAGCTGGCCAACTTTCCTCTTTCTGCTCTCTCTCTCTCCCTCAGTGGCAGGGCCCAGACCCCGGCCCCCTCACCGCCCCCACTCCCCCAGCCCAGCCCAGTGCTTTGAAGTCCCAATCTGGCAAATAGAGTCAATCAATTATGAAGGAGACAATCTGCTTAGCGCCTTCGGGCTGTGGGTGCGGAGCAATCGGAGGGATTAGGGGGAGAAAATCAGGCTTAGGCTTCCCTAAGTGACAGGGAGAGAATCGGCCCCGAGACTGGGAGAATCCTAAAGCGATTATGCAAATCAGCCAGCCTAGAAGGGAAGGGAAGAGGAGGGAAGGGAAAGAGGAAAGGAGGGAAGAGGGGAGAGTGAGAGGGAGAGGGGAGGAAAGCTAGGAGGGAGGGGGAGAGAGAACTAGGAAGGGGGGGGGGGTGCTGCTCTCTGTTAAACCAGCCAGTGTCTCTACCTTGCGCAGCTGGACCCAGCTTGGACTCAATTCCTGATTTCAGCTCAGAGCCCCCTGGCCTGGCCAGAGAGACCACCCGCCTCTCCTTAGAACTTCTACAGATGTGGAAGAAGCTCAGGAAAACTTTGTACTGAGTTTCTCCTTTCTCCTCAAAGTGTGTCAGAGGTTCATCCCTGGGGGGAGGAGAGTGGTAAAGACACAAGCACATCCACTCATTTATAGACCATCAGAGATGGGAAGAGCAGTTGAGAGATCGTGGCATTCAATGCCCTCACTTTAAAGATGGAGAAACTTGAGGGAGCCCTCCAAAAGGGACAGTATATAAGCTACTCAAGGACAGGGCCTGTTTTCATTTTTGGCCCTGGATCCCCATCACCCTGGGCAGTTTGTGCCCAGCACATAGTAGATGCTTAATAAATGTGTGTGGATTGATTGTTGTTGCTGGACTTGCCCCAAGGTCTGGAAAGGAATAAAGAACTGAAGCAGGACTTTAAGATCAGCTCCCTGTATCCCAATCTAACAGCTCTTCCCATTTCCACAGGATGGTGCCTAAATCCTCTCTCTGTCTCTGTCTCTCCACCCCCACCATCTCTCTGTCTCTGTTTCTGTCTCTCTCTCTCAACCTCTTCCTCCTTCTTTCTCTTTTCTCTCTATCTCTCCTCTGTCTCATTCTCTCTCCCCCTCCACCTCCTTCCACCCCCCTCTGCCTCTGTCTCTTTGTCACTCCCATCTCTGTGTATTTGTCTCTGCCTCTGTGTGTATGTATCTGTCTGTGTCACACACACACACACACATATACATACATACAAACACGGGGATGACACATAGGAGGGGGTTGCTCCAGGCTGGTGGCTTGAGCCTTTTCCAGGCTGAAGACCCCTTTGTACTTTCAGAAATGTTGGCAGAACTAAGGTTGCTTCCACCAAAAGAGACCAGCAAAACACTGGTCAGGGGATGATGCCAGGGTTCTAGGATCCAGGGGCATAGATCCCCCTCCTTGAAAAAAAGACTAAAAAAAGGCAGGCTCCCTCTCCCTCTCCCCCACAGGACACTTCCAACCATTTGATTGGTATCTACTCATTGGTAAAATCCCAGACTCCTCCAGTATCTCTGCAATCCTGCTGGGATCCAGCCTTGATGCTAGGACTTATAGGACCTTCCAGGTTGGGCATGCTAGAGTTTCTATCATACATGCTGTTTATACATACAGACATGGAGGAGAAACTTGAGACTCACCTCCTGAATGCAGGCTGGATATTGAGGGGGTCCATTCCAATCTACCCCCAAAGAGAAGCCCCCACTTGGCACTAATAGGACTGGAGCTTCTGAGAGGCAGGTAAGATTTCATCCATGGTCTCTGTTGTGGAGCTGGGGTGAGGGAAGGACAAGAACAGGTCCCATCATCCAGCCTCCCCAAAGTTCTACACTAGCAGTGACCACATAGGGGAAGAGGTAAGAGGATCAGAAGAATATCCAGGTGTTTCACGGGCCATGGGGATGGACAGGGAGAGAGCAGAAGGGTTTGGTAAGCTGGGGGTGAGGGTACAGAGGACTTCTTATGGCTCTGTGGCCCTGAGCAGGGAGACTTCCTCATAGCCAGCAGGAAAATGGGCGCTTACACATCCTATCACTCTCTTCTTACAGAGTTTATTATCAGGGGCATCTCTGGGTCCCATCTATGGGGATGGCAGCCCTAAATACCCACCCCACGCCTTGGACTGGGAGTGTGGAGAAAGATTCAGTGAGAGAAGGGACTATACAGGAAATAGAAAGAGCAGCCCTCCCTGTCCTTCTGTGTGTATGGAAGTGCCTGTGGTTTGGAGCTAGGGTGTCTTCTGTATTTGTATGATTGTGGGTGTCAGTGTGAGTGTGTGTTTGTGCATGAGAGAGAGAGAGAGAGAGAGAGAGAGAGAGAGAGAGAGGGAGGGAGGGAGAGACAGAGAGAGAGGGAGGGAGGGAGGGAGAGAGAGAGAATGTGTGTGTGTGTCCCCTCCTGGGGCTGCAGTGGGAACTCCTTAGCAGTCTTTTATTAGCTGGACTGGCAGCCTGGCTCTCTGAGGCTGCCTCCTCCCAGCCCCCAGCCCCCAGCCCCCAGGCTCCAGAGAGGGAAATCGATAGTAGGCCACCTCAGTCCCCAGAATAGCATGATGGAGCTGCCTGCAAGGCCAGGCAGGCCTGGGTCAGGGGTCAATGAGTCTTTAGCAAAAGAGGCTGCTGGAGCCCTGACCCTGGGGCCCCTGATCCATCAGGCCTGGCTGCCTGTCCCTAATGGTTGGGGAACTAGCCAGGCCCGGCCAGATCTGGGAGCAGATACCCAGGAGCAGCACCCATACAGACTTCCTGGATTCCCAAGTTCCTTAGCTCCCCAGGTTCAGCTGCTGACCAGGAAGGCTTGTGAAGGTCTAAGGAGATAGATCTCCAAGCATCTTTACCCCCTAGATCATCAAATATTTTGTTTCTCCCCTTCCCTCCCTGCCTCAGGCCCTAGTTAGACAAGCAGGGAGGATATGCTCTCCAGGAGGCCAACCTGGGACAACGCTTGAGTGTTATTGGTGACTGAGAAGTGCCCTGGGCTCCTGACAGACTTTCCTATTAGTACAGTTAATGAGTTGTCAGCCTGGTAGGCTCAAGGAGCCAGAAAGGGGCTATAGTCAGAAATGGAAGTGTCCTGGTGAGGGGATGGGTGGGAGGGAGCCTGCCCTGTTGGTCTTTTTCAGAGGAGTGGGTTCCCAGCCCCTAGATTCTCTGCCTCACCCACTGAGCTTCTTTGGCTGCCCAATATTATACTGGTCTCAGTGGGTGGAAGCAAGAAGACACTGTGAGATTGAAGAAGCCAGGGCTGGGCCCAGCAGGGGCTTGTAGGGGCAGAAGTATGTGATTGTGTCTACAGGTTTGCCCTGTGCCCACAGTCTTTCTCCAGGTGGGGTTTGTCTCTGGCCTGAGTCCTATCTGGGATGATGGAAAGGGGCTAATGGAATTATTATGACTGAATCTGGGTGGAGAGTAATGGGGTTGGGAGGGTGGACTTATGAGGATAGGAAGGCTTAGGACTAAGATCAGAGAGCTGAAGGAGTCGGGGGCGGGGCAGAAGGTTGCAGGGTTGAAGGGCAGAGAAGGTAGGGAGAGATGTTAGAAAGACTGGGCACAAAAATGAGTGGAAGGGCAGAGGTCAAAGGGGTTGAGGCAAAGACTAGAGAGTGAGGGCCAAAAGCTTCTGGTGGAAATTTTGGGGAAGCAGTTTTCTACCTGGTTCAGGCTCCTGAGCAAGGCTCTGTTTCCCTATAGAAGCCAACAGCAGAGAGGGGCTTCTGACTCTGCTATTCTGGTCCTTCATGGCAAACCTCATGATAAAGCTGCCTGCTAACATCCCCGTGAAATGCTCAGAGCCCAGCTAAGGATGACTACATCACTTCTCGGACTGATCCCCTGGTGAGTACAGATTCAGAGAGATATAAGAAGAGATACAAAGAGAAAGGAAGACAGAAAGAAAGAATGATAAAGTCAGGGAGAGAAAGATAGCTAGGGATGGCCAGCATCGCTTCTGTGCCTAGGAAAGCAGAGATAGATAGATGGGCAGGGAGTCACAAAGAGAAACAGAGTAGTGAGTGAGATAGAGAAAGGGAAATGTAAGGATATATAGAGATAACGAGACAGAGAGAGGAAGAGAAAACACTTTCCCTGTGTGCTGTTTGCGTTTTCTCTCTGGGCTCACTTTCCCTGGGTTGGGTTGCTCTGATTTGTTTGAATGGGCTGCGCTCTAGGCTTCCAGGAGTTGGGGTGGGGAGGAGCAATTAGGAGATGATGAATAGGGTCAATGAGGGACTTCTGGGACAATTCCACCTGAAGCTGGGGAGCTCAGAGATTGCCAACTCTGGCCATCTGCCTTCACTCTTTGGCTTTTAACAACTCAGTCTAAATCAGAACCCAGTAAGTGTAGTCTGCCTCTCAGCCTGGGGCTGCCTGTAGGTAGGGCCAGGGAGTGAGGTCTTGCTAAATCGGCTTCCCTGTGTTAAACCTGGGAATACAAATATGAGTAAAAAGAAAGCCAACCCCTGCCCTCAAGGAGCTTCCATTCTAATGAGAAAAGACCACACAGAAAAGGGTGTGCCCACCTGCTGGGTGGTGAAGTCCACAGTGACAGAAGGAGAGTGAAGGCTGATGGCTTGGGCCTCTCTTCAAAATAGTTTCTGGGAATTGCCGGTGGAAGAAGGGGGTGGAATCTTCCAAGGGGTAAGAGTCTTCTGGGAAGATCCGAGTGTAGTATTCAACATCCAACACTTTGATGGAGATCACATAAGTGCCAATTTTCTAAAGGATGAATGTGAGGACCAGAGATGGGAAGGGACTTACTCATGATCGCAGAGCCGGGTCCTTTGACTGACTCCACTGACTCCCTGAAGATGGTTAGCCAGTTAGCCTTGACTATTCCTTCTTCTTCATCTTCATGGTCTTTCAGTTAAGTCCTCCAGTTTCTTCCTCCATATCTCTTAGCAGCAAAGCTGCCCTTCCCTTCTCTCACTTCTCTCCTGGACCACCTCTCTGATGTACTTGCTTCCCAGTCTCTCCAATCCATTCTCACAAAAGCCAGCTGATGATCCTAAAGCATAATGATGACTAGCACTTACGTGTCTCTTGGAGGTTTGCAAAATACTTTACAAACATCTCATTTTATCCTTACAACAGTCCTGGGAGGGAGATGCTATTATTATCCCCATTTTCCAAGTCTCAGAGAAATGAAGCTACTTACCCAGGGTCACATAGCTAAGTAAGTGTCTGGGGCTAGCCTCCAGCCTAGGGCTTCATGATTCCAAATCCAACACTACCCATTGCACTGACTAGCTATCTCTAGTCTGAGCCCATCACCCTCTTCTTAAGAACTTCCTGTGGCCCCCTCTTACCTCTATAATGACAAGTTCCTGCTTTTGTCATTCCATGCCCTTCTGAGCCTGGCCCCAGACACATTCCTCCCCCATGATCATGCAACTGGTCTGCTTGTTCTCCCTTGAACTTGGCATGCCATATTCCTATCTCCCTGTCTTGTCTCAGGTTGTACCAGATATCTGGATGGCACCCCATCCTGACCCTGGTGTAGAAAGCTTCCTCTGCTTGGTCATGTAGGGCAGAATTAGGAGCTGAGGGGCTGGAGATGGGGGAGGTTGCCAAGTGATTAGTGGTAAACTTTCTACAATTTCATAGTGACAACCAGAAGCTGGATGACTACTCCATGGAATGCTAGGGAAGGTATTCTCCACCCCCATAGGCCCAGTAACCTTCTGAGATCCTTTCTAGCTCTGAGGGGATGGTATTCTGGAATTCTAGGGTTCTCTGGTATGGGACTACCCAGACATGGAAGGAAAGATGAGCTTCTACAAATTCTATAAATCTCAGGAGAGGCAGTGGAGAACAATAGAAGGCATTGGATCTGAATCCAAAACATCTGGGTTTGAATTTTGTTCACCCATGTAACCTTGGGCTACTCACTCCATCCCTACAAGGTTCAGATCCTTTTTTTTCCTTTAAATTAAGGGGATGACCTAAATAGGCTTACCAGCTCTAGATCTATGACCCACCCTTGTCCCTGGAGGAGAGCGGGAACAGGCAGAGGGAGAAACTGCCTTTACTTTGGGCAGGATCCAAGGTTCCAGTGAGCAGCACCCTGCACTAGTGGGTACAGAAACTCATGCATATGTTACTCTAGGGGTAGTGGATGGGGGGTGCTTAGTGCAAGATTTCCCTTCCTTCTTTAGCCAAATTCAGGTGCCTTCTCTCCAGGGAACCCTGAGCCCCAGAGACCAAGGTTATAGCTGGCCAGCTCCAGTCTCCGGGATCCAAGGTTCCAGTGAGCAGCACCCTGCACTAGTGGGTACAGAAACTCATGCATATGTTACTCTAGGGGTAGTGGATGGGGGGTGCTTAGTGCAAGATTTCCCTTCCTTCTTTAGCCAAATTCAGGTGCCTTCTCTCCAGGGAACCCTGAGCCCCAGAGACCAAGGTTATAGCTGGCCAGCTCCAGTCTCTCCCAAGATAGGAGAAGATGAGGGCTCCTGCCTCTTCCTCTGCCTGTTATATCTGGGGCTAGGAGAGAAATACTTTAATAGGGATCGGGCTGCATCTATCCTTCCCTGCCAGTCCCATCTCTGGCCCTATTATCAGCCCCTATCATAGGCAGCAAATGACACATCAGAGAGTCTTGGCTCCAATTTGCTTCATGGTCCCTTCGGGGCCGCCTGGGAGGCTCGGGCTGGGCTAGGAGGGGGTGGGGGGAGATCTCCGATAATAGGATGTGGCCAGAAGCGTCCCAGTGTCTATTAATGCTGCTGCCGTCGTCGCCTGACACCCAAGATGAAGCCCCCTCCCCCTGCTGGCTGCTAGGCTCAGTGGCCAATCTCTGCCTGCTTCGCCACCCCCCCCCCACCCCGGCTGCTCTTTAGGCTTGTCTCACAGCAGGGATGCCTCTAACTGGGGGCTGGGGCTGGGCTGGGAGAGCTGAAGCATTAGAACCCTGGCATCTATACTCAAAGAGCAAGGACCAGAGGCTTCCCTACAGGGCTAGGTCTCCCAAGGGAGTACCTGGGGGAGAACCAGGGAGAGTCAGGGGGAAAACCCTGGTGAACCTGGGGTCCTCATCAGTACATCCCTGAGTGTGCAACCAGCTGGGAGCTGAGTTTCTGGACTGTGACCTGGACCAGCTCAGGGAAAGGACACAGATAGGGAGGCAGTGTGGTCCAGTGGCCAAATCATTGGATTATAAATCAGAGGGTTCATGAAATCCTGTGTTCAAATACTGATTCTTCCATTTACCACTTGTGTGACCTTGGGGACTAGATGCCTTCTAAGGTGTCTCCTTGCTCTAAATCACTGGTGGGAACTTGAAGGGTAGCTTCTTAGGATTTAGAGCAGGAAGAGAACCTTAACAACTACCAAATATAATCCGCTTGTTTTACAGACGGATAAACTGAGGCCCATGGAGGGGGAGGGGTTTGTCTGGACTCATACTTATAGGTAGTAGATAGGTATACAAACTCAGATTCTCTGATTCCAGAACCAGTGCAGGGCTGAAGAGAAGAGAGGCTCCTTCCCTTTGCCTGGTTTGGGGGGTGGGTGGTCTGCTGTCTTCTTAGGATGAGGAAGACCACAAGTTTGAGTTGGTTGCTAGTGGTTAGAGCTGGTTGGGCAGGGTGGTCTGCTGCCTTCTTAGGATGAGGAAGACCACAAGTTTGAGCTGGTTGCTCTTGGTTGGAGGGTGGGGGTGCCTGAATGGGGAAGGGGGAGGAGTAGACATTGCAGTTCCCCTGCTCAGCAGCAGGGGGCTCCCAACCCTAGGAGACATTTGTCCAATCGGGGATTTTTGAAAACTCATTTGGTCTAATTCCCATGTTTTACAACTGGGACTACTGAGGCTGAGAGAGACATGTCCAGATTGCACTGCAAATCAAGAGGCAGAGACTACAGATGGACTTTCCATGGAGGAAGGGGAAGAAACAATTACTCACAAAATAGGACCAAATTTTCTTTTGCCACAACCCAGCAAGGTGCCTGAAATCCCACCATTAGCACTGTATGCCTTGAAGGTTCTTAACCTTCTTTATGTCATAAACCCCTCTGGCAGTCTGAGGAACCCTATGGATGGACCTCCACTCGGAACAGTGTTTTAAAATGCATAAATAATGGAAAGAAATGCTAAATGTCAGTTGGAGGCTAGTCCAAATAAAGATGTCTGGTTTATTTCCCATCCAAGTTAACAGACCTTCTGAAATTTATTTGTGTCCCTCTTGAGGGGTCTCAGAACCCATATAAAGAATACTTGGCTTCAGACATCTGGTAAAAGGTAAGTGCCACCAAGAAAGTCACACCTGAGCCCATATCCAGCCATTCCTACTTCTGTGGCAATGAGTTTGGCAGACCCTGGTCCCTAGGGGGTTGGGGAATGGGTTAAAAGATGAGCACAAGGACTCAGGGAAGGTCAGTTTGGATTAGGGAGGGGAGAAGAGAGTACCTTGTTAACACATTGCAGCTCTAACTGTTGGGGATTTTTTTCCTTGACCTCAAGCCTCAGTCTACCTCTTTATAATTCCTGTCCTTTGCTGCTAGCTCTACCCTCTATAGCTGAGGAGAATGAATCCAGTCTTTCTTCCATTTGACAGCCTTTCAAATACTGTGTCTCCCTTTCTCCAATTCCTTCAACTGGTCCTCCTAAAGCATGGACACCAGACTCTTAACCATCCTAGTCACTCCCTCCAGATTCTTCCAACTGATCCATGTCCTTTCCATACTGTGGCATCCAGAATTAAATGAAGAATTCTAGATATGGTCTAACCAGTACAGAGGATGGGGGATTGTGACTTCTAGGGTCCCTTTTTCAAGACACACTGCATCTCTTATACTTTGGTGGGGGGGCTTTCATGTCCTACTCAATTGACATTGATCTTTTAGACTTTTTTAAACAGATGAACTGCTGTCTAGCCATGCCTCTCTCATCTGGGACCTATGCAGGTGTGTGTGTGTGTTTAATTCCAGTGTAAGACTACACTTGTTCCCATCACATCAGATTTGCCCCCCCCCCATCCTAACCTGTTGAGATTCTTTTCAGCATCCTAATTGTGCTATGATTGAGCCCATCTTTTCCAAAGGAGAGTCAGAAAAGTTTTGTCAAATGTTTTAATAAAGGCATGGGTAAGCCTTTCCCCATGGGGAAGGTCCTTTAGAAAACAACTTATTTCCTTTGGGGAAATTTTAATCATTGGGTTAGGGGCTTTCCAGGCTCTCTGTCCCTTCCCTGTCTCTAGTAACAGTCAAGGTGGATTTTGCTTCCCACTTTTTTCCCAGTCCCAAGCTATGTGTAGTATCTATCCTGTAACCTATCATGTGCCTGAGGATATGGGGGAGGGGTATTCTTTACTGATTTTTGTGGCCTTCTCATGTATTACCTTCCTCCCCACCTCCCCCTTTCAAATGTCTAGAGGCCACTTTTCTGATGTTAAGTCATGTTAAGGCCATTGTGTGTGTGTGTGTGTGTCTGTGTGTGTGTGTGTGTGTATCCCTCAGGATTAAAAATTTCTTTTTGCATATGTAATTCATACTGTGTAGGGAGACAGCTTTGTAAATGTGTGTTCCCCTCTGTGTCTACTGGTGCAAATAAATCACATTGAAAGAAAGGAAGGAAGGAAGGAAGGAATGGAGGGAGAGGAAAAGGAGAGAAGGGAAGGAGGAAGGAAGAGTAAGGAAAAAGGAAAGAAGGAAAGAAAGGAAGAGAAAGAGAAAGGAAGGAAGGAAGAATGGGAGAAAGAAAGAAAAAGAAAGACATTGGATGGCAAAATTGTTGAGGCCCCTGTTGACTCCTTGGGTACTGAAGGTGAAAGGAGCAAACCTGGTTTAGATTCCCTGATCAATTTAATTCAGTTCAACAAGCCCTTACTATGTGCCAGGCACTGTAGTAGGGCCCAGGGATGTAGAGGCAGAAATAAAACAACACCTGTCCTCAAGGAGTTTGTGTCCTACTGGAATCCACCATTGACTTGCCATGTAACTTTGGGCAGGAGGCAGAAACTCTATCTTGGCCTTAGCTTCCTCAGCTGGAAAATGGAGTGATACCTCCTGCCCTTTCTTTTCCCTAGGGCAGTTCTGAGGATCAAAGGAGGCTGTGTAGCTTACAAGGCCTTACCCATTGGCGCTGTCAGCATGTTCTCCAGCCTGGCATTCTGGGTAATGCTCTCCCTGCCAAGAACACATACACACACCTTCTCTCCACACTTCTTTTTTCTTAGGACCCACAGCGGACTTCCCTGGTGCCAAGTGCCGGCTGGAGGCCCGGGGGCATCATGGGGTATACCCAGCCCTTTAAATTGGCCCATTGTGCACAGCAGATAAGGATCAGGGAGGGACCAGCCATCAGCAGCAGTGTCTGATTCCAGAGTTGGCATCAGCCCCATGGCACACGCCATCCCTGGCTCTCCCACTCCTCTCTTTTCCACCTGCCCTGGTACCCAAATAGACTTTAGGGTGTTCTCTGCCATGGCTAACTCCATTAGCCCCTGCTTACCACTGTATCCCACCCTATGGGTAACTGTCTCCACCTTCAGTCCAGGAGTTCTTCAGTATGCTCACTTGCTGTGGGGATAACACCATTTGGCTTTTGAGGCAGAGGACATGGCTTACTTAATAAATGTTGGTTGATTGATTAATTGCACTAATTAGCTGTGTGTTCTTGGGCAAATCTCTGTCCCTCCCTGGGTCTCAGTTTATTTTTCTGTGAAATGAAAACTTGGACTAGATATCCTGAAGGTCCCTCCTGGCTCTAATATCCTAGGATTCTGTGCTGAAGGGGACTATCCTCCCCCCCCCCCCACCATCCCTCACCTCCACCCCCACACCAAACCACATACTTGTGTTGCCCTATTCAACTCCCCAACCCAAGAATGATTGTGCTGTGGGCAATGAATTGGGAAGGGGCAGATGGGGAGGGCCATTGTGTACTAAGAGCATGTGCTAGGCTCTGGACAGTACCAGGGTTGGGGGATGGGATAGGGCTCTGAGTGAGGGTGCTACGTCTGCTAATGGGTCAGGTCAGGGAGGCTTCCTGGAGGAAGAGGTGAGAGACAGGGCATCACAACTACAGAGGTCTATAATCCATGCAACCCAATCCTGGAGCCCAGGTCATTAGGGGGAGGGGGGCTGGCCAGCTACCTGGGGGCCCTCAAAACACCTTTTATCCATCTCCTTTGTGTTGGGAGAACATAAGCTGAATTCCTGGCCTCCTCCGGGTGCCGGCAGCCACCCTCCCACCCGCTCACCCGGAATGGACCAAAGGGAGTATGGTAAATATCGTAATCAGATTAGTGGTCTCTGGCGGTGGGAAAGTGCCCTTGTGTGGGCCCCCACCCTGGCGCTACCCAGTCCTGCCCAGCCCCCACTGCAGCTCCCCAAGGAGGGAGAAGGCTCTCCTCTGGATCCAGGCTTTTTCCAGTAGAGGTTTCTTCAGCGTCACAGGCCAGAGGTCTCCCTAAACCCTCCGGGAAGTCCCAATATGAGGGACAGACAGATAGCAAGATTAATACTGCTTCTGATGGGGTAGTATTAGAGAGAGGTACCTGAAGGAGGTGGGAGTGAAGGTGAAGGTGACTTATGAAAGGGATTGATTTGGCTTGAGGGAAGGCAAAGGAGAAAAACATGTACCGTAGAGCTAGGCTTGGGAGGGGACCCAGCACAGCAATCTGGAGTGGGGTTCAATGGATATGGGTAAAGAGATAACTCGTACTTCAACCCTGAGAGCCAGGTCCAGCTGGTGTCCAGGAAGCTTTCTTGGGCAGCTCCAGTTCTCCCTGATCTCAATCTGTTCCAAGGTCCCACAAGGGCCTCCTTCAAACACATGGTCATCACCGAGCCCAAGATGTAGCTTTGAATTCTGAAGACTTACTAATTCATGTCCAGAACTGACCTCATCTTTCCCCCCAAGCTTTCCTCTCCTCCTAACTTCTGAATTCATGTCAAATAATACCACCATCCCCCAGGTGTCACCCTTGACTCCTCACTCTTACCCCGACAATATCCAATCAGTTGCCCATTTAATTTCCGTAATTTCTATCTCTGCAACATCTCATATACATTCCCTTCCCTCATCTAACACTGACAGCACTCTGGTGTAGACCCTTAGCATCTCACACTTTGAGGTCCCAGCTAAATTCCTACCTTCTATAAGAAACCTTTCCCAATCCCCTTTAAGGGTAGTGCTTTCCCTCTGAGATGAACTCCAGGTTAGCCATGTCTTACACATAGATAGTTGTTTGCGTGCTCTTTTCCTCATTATACTGTGAGCTGCTTGGGGGCAGAGACTGGTTTTTTGCCTTTCTTTCTATCCCCAGTTATTAACGGTGCTTGGCATAGAATAGGTATTTAATAAATGCTCATTGGCTGTGTGTCCTGAGCTACTCTACTTCATTTAGGGCCTCAATTTCCTCATCTGTAAAATGAAGGTTTGGAGTAGATGAGCTCCAAGGTCCCCTCCAGGGCTAATGATCTAGGGTCTTCTCATTCTTACTAGCTGGGACTTCTAGAACCAAGTCCTGTCTCCCTAGTCAGAAAGTACACTCCCCATGGGGGAAGGCAGGGGTAGAACCATGTCATTGTCCTCCTCCTCTTCTTCCTCCTCTTCCCATTTGTTCCTCTAACTCCTTCTCTTTCTTCTCCTCTTCTTCTTCCTTCTTCTCCTAGTGTCTCTCCACCTGTGTAGAATGGCCTATGAATGATTAGGACAGAGCCTATGTGCCCATTCAGAGACTGGGCCTGGGCTGATATGGGCTATGGGAACTTGGCAGGAAGAATCCTCCCCTCCAGTTCTCTGGAGGACTCTTTAGGGGCTGAGCTGAGTTGGGGAAAGGGTTGATCATTGTGTCTTGTGTGTCAGAGTGGCACCCACTTTTAGTAGTGTTCTATCCATCATATTGTTTGGGTGAGCCCCACTGTGCCCAGGGTGTTTGAAGACTGGGAGGTTCCAAGACTGTTCTTCCACATGAGAGGTGGAAGTGGAAGGATAAGAAAGAGGAAAGGGATGAGGGCAAAGGACCTCAGCGTAAAGGGGGGGGGAGAGAGAGAGAGTCAAAAATGGAGAGAAACACATCATCTCTCTTTAGGCACAGGTTGGATCAGTGCTCTCTGAGCTGGTCCCCTTTGAGTTTTGGAGGTCTATAGAAAAGAGAGGGAAAAGCTGAAACAGAAGAGAGAGGGAGGCTGAGAGAGAGAGAAGGAGTGAGCAAGGAAAGGAAAAGAGAGAGACAGAGAAATGGAAAGAGAGGGATATGGGGGAAAGGTAGATTAAAATACATAAAGATGAATAGAAAGATGGAAGAAGAGAGAAGTATGGAAACATAGGAGAGAGAAAGAAAGATGTAAAAATAGCTAAGAAGAAAAAATAATGATGGAGAAAGGAAGAGTTAAAGAGAGGCAGAAAGAGAGGATGAAAGAAGGAGAGAGAGAGATGGAAAAGTGAAAGAGAAGCTAGAGAAGAATGAAGCAGGGAGAGACAGACTAAAGAAAACAGAGAAAGGAAGGTAGATAGACACATTCAGAAAAGGAAAGAGAGAAGGAAAAAGAGGAGAGAGAAGGATGGAAGGGCAGAGGGAGGAACTGAGGGCCTAAGGGAGCTTCCCTCCCTTAAGACAAGCTGGAACCCAAGTCAGGGGCTAGGGCAGGGGCAGGGGCAGGGGCCAAGATGGGGGAGGGGATGACTGAAGGGGAGAGGAGTTTAGGCCTCTCTTTTGGGGGCTGTCAGAGCTGGTTAGACTCTGGGGAGATTGGGCCTTGGGATCATCTTCTTAGGAGCTCCCCCGCCCCCAGCCCGGCCCCTTTGCTGCCCTCGGCTTAGGGCCAGCTTTGTTTAGCTAAAGCGGAGGGATTATCGTCCCTGGTCCCTGAAGTTGTGGTTTGATGGGGCTTTCATCCCTAAAGCCGGGATGCTTTGAGCTTAGGCCCACACAAAGGGGTCCCTTGTGCTCCTGCAGAGCATGGGAGAGTAGGGGAGGGGGGTCCAGGGAACCCGTCTCACCCACATCCAAACTTTAAATCCACTTACACAAACTTCTCTCTGGACATGTCCGGATGGGTGGCTTCCGGGAGGCTGGCCATACTCCCCCAGCTGCTCCCCAGCCTCTCAGTCTCCAGGGGGGCTCTGCTAAGAGGCCACACCTGAGTTACCTGAGAGAGGAGGAAAGAGATGTGTGTGAATTCCCAGGGTCTCCCCAGGAGTGCCTTGTGGAAGATGAAGTCAGTAGGTGAAACCAGCTGGGCCCTGAGGAGAACCTGGGCAGCCGGGTTCTAGGCTGAGGCTTACCACTAATTCACTACCTTGAAGCAGCTTTGCAGAGAGCCCTGGACTAGAAGTCAGAGGAGGCAGATCCAAATACCTTTTCTGTATCTGTGTTACCTGTGTGATCTTGGACAAGTCACTTCTTTCTTTTAAACTATTTTCCTCATCTGCAGAGGCAGGATGGTCTGGTATTGTCAAAAGATGAGGCAGTGGAAGCCTGGGTTCAAAGCTTGGCTCTGACGCTTACTTGTTGTGAATCTCTCCCTTCTATGGACTCAGTTTCCTTCTCTCTAAAAGGGGGGATTAGCCAGATGCCATCCATCTTATTTGAGAGACTTCTAGGATTCCAAGGTACAAGGGAATTGGGCTGGAGTGGGGTTGGGGTGGAAGCTGACAGAGGTACCTGAAGCAACATTGATCCTCTCCATAGTAGTGGAGGTGATACGGGGCATTTATGAGGAAGCCTTGACAGATGCTGAACTGCTTTAGAATCTTGCCAAACCATCAGAACCAATAGGGCCTTAGAGACATTTAATCCAGTGCTACCATTTTACTCATGAGGTAGCTAAGGTTCTGAGGGGAGGAGAACGGACTTGTCCACCATGGTACAGCAGGGAAAAAGTAGCAGAGCTAGGATTCAGATGCATGTTTCCAAGCTCTCAACCTGCCTTTCCCCTGTACCAGGCTGGTCCATGAGGAGCAATCTTTTTGTTTTTTTGCTGGTAGTCTGGAGAAGAGAGATTTACAGACCTAGACCTGGGAGCTGGATATTGGTTGGCTACACGGGGAGGGGGGGGGATGACACAGAATATGGGTCCTCATGTGGGATATTGGGGGGAGGAGGGCCAGAGAGGGCAGCTCCCTGGCTGCCCCCAGCCCCATTAGCTTCATGAAGACTTATGAGAGGGGGAGGGGAGGGAAAGAGCCTGGCGGCACTTGGTCGATAGCTGGAAATTTCTTCCCATCTTCTCGGCTGTAAAATGTTTGTGGCCAACACATTGTGCGACATTCCCAGAGAGACCACAAACACGCAGGATCAAGGCTGGCTTGTCCAGGCCACATGTAACACACTGAGCCCTGGGTTCTGGTGGGTTTTCTCACTAGTTCTGGGGGGAGGGGGAAGGGCAGGGATGAAAGACTCAGAAGGTCAGAGTGAATTATTTGGAAGTGGTGCTGACCTGATACGTTGGCACAATAGAGCTGTTCTGAGTGTCCTAGGTGGTGGTGGACTGCTGAAAAGACCAAGAACTGCCCATTAGAGGTATAAAAGCTCATCACTCAGTCCAACTTCACCAGTCAGGGAGGGCATTTGGACTGTGGTGCCCCATGTGGGCACCAGGGCAGTTAGGACCTCTCTGCTTCTCCCATTGTGGGCTGAGGAGGATGGGGGAATACCCTTCAAATGGGGAGGGCTAGCATCTCCTCTCCAATCCTTTTCGAGGAGTATGTTGACCCACCAGTTAGGGAGCTGCCTCTCCTTGAATATCTCTGCAGAGCTTGTGTTCAGGAGGGTCCTAGAAAGGTCTCCTGGAGTCCCTCTGGTCTCTTTTATAAGGCATTAATGTCTCCACGAGGTTGGCTCTTAAAGAATCTGCAACCTCACCTTGGCCTTCACCCTTTAACCCTATGATGAGTAACAGCTAATTCACACTCTAGGAAGACACCCATCAATTTGGTCTTTAAAGAAGAGAGGAGAGAGAAAGATAGAGAGACATACAGAGAGGCAGAAAGAAACAGAAGTAGATCAAGATATAGAGGGAGAGAGACAGACTCAGAGAAGGAAACAGACTCAAAGTGGCCCCACCCAGAAGACAGGACTCCCTTTTCTGAGTTTGGGGATTGTATTAATATCCCCATTCCCCTCCTGATGGTAGATGTGGCTCCTCTCTCTTTCCAGTTGCTTTTTTCTGGACTGAGGAGCTTTGGGTGAGTGGATGGGCATAGGGAGCTCTCCTGCCAAGAGTCCTGAGTACCTACCTGGGAGACGCTGGCCCTGCCCCTCCTGATCAAATGAAATAGTATTTTTAAGTGCTTGGCACAAACTAGGTACTTAATAAATGTTTGTTCCCTTCTCTTTCCTTTAGGACCAGAGATCTGGAGGCTTTGATGCTGTGATGCCTTCTTTTCCTCAGAGCCCCGCTCCCCCGCCACCTTCCCCAGCCATAGTCTGCCTGCTTCTTCCCATGTCCTACTCAACCCAGGGCATGAGGAGGGGGAAGGGATAGAGGGAAAGAGATGGATGCTGAGTTAGGGGATGAGGGCTGGGGGATGGCAGCTCAAGGGAAGGGTGGAACCTCAAGTAGAGATGAGTCAGTGGGAGAGGGATGGAGGCCCAATGATGGGATAGAGGTTCAGTTAGGGGAGGAGAGCTCAGAGCTTCCATCATATTTCTGGCTCAGGAACTCTTTTTTTCTAATGAGACCTTCTAGCCCCCTGGGAAGGATGGTTGTCCCATGTGCCTGAGTCCTCCTGGAGCTCTGAGAAAAGTGAGAGTCAACTGGAAGATGCTGGTGGGACATCAACTGGCCTCCCAAGCTTCATCCTGTACTCCCTCCTCACTCTACCCCCCCCCACCCATGGAAAAAGGATAATCATCTGGGGAAGGTAGACAGTACAAGAAGACCAAATTCAGATTGTGTGTATGTATGTGTGTTGGGGTGGGTACAGGGAGTTATTTGGTTATGAATTTGTGCTGGGTCCTCTATTATCTGTGCAGTCCTGGGTACCCATCTCTGAGTGTAAAAGTCTGCCTTTGTGAGTGAACATCCATGAGTGTGAATGGATGTGTCCCTGCCTAGAAGTGTCTCTCTCTGTGTTGTTTCATATATATGTGCATATATCTGTGCATGTATATAAACACATGCCCACGTGCCCATGTGTGTGTATCTCTATGTGAAGGGGTCTGTGTAGGGAAAACCCACATTTAAGTCAATCAATGGGTTAAGGGAAGGCAGGCAACTCCATAAGTCTTAATCACAGCTTTGCGGGCTTAGCCTGGTCCCCCTGTTGAAAAATGTTTCAAAAAGCAAAATAAATGGACTTTGAGTAACCGAAGTATTGATTTCGCCCACGTCCAGTAATAAAGAGCAAGTCACCTGTAGGTAAAACTCTTGTAAAATATATTTTATATCCTAATAGTCTGCAGACAGAGTCCCTGCCACCGCCCGCCTGGTCCGCATGACAAATCGCCTGCAGCCCAGCACCCGCCAGACTGAAGCCAAGCCCAGCCAGGCATATTTCACAGGCCAAGAGATCTGCTCTCCTGCCTTTGGGGGAGGAGGCCAGAAAGTCCCGCCTGGGAGTGGAGAGGGAGGCATGGAGAAGCAGCCATCTTGCCTTCTCCACTCTAGCCTGGGCAGGCTTGAAAATGAATACACACACACACACACACACACACACACATACACAAAAGCGCGTGTGCATGTGCGTGAGTGTTTGTGTGTGTGTGTTTGTGTGCGTGCGTGCGTGTGTGTGTGTGTGTGTGTGTGTGTGTGTGTGTGTGTGTGTGTGTCTTCTTCCCGACCCCATGGCTTAGCCTCCTTCAGGTTTTCTATCTCACCCACTGGGACTGATTGTTCTGTTTCTCTGCAGTCCCTCTATGACTTATACCAGGGCTGATGGAGAATCCCTGATTCCACTTTTCTGCTTTTTGGGGTACCTCAGGTGCTCAACTTCAAGGCTCTGTCTCATCCTTGGATTGAGGATCCCTAAAGACAGGCAGAACTCCTCTCAGTCCAGGGTTTTCCTAGTTTTGACCGGGTCTCTGGGCTGGGTTGCATCCTCCCCCCAGACCAGCAACTCAGGTCTGAGCAAGGCTTTCTGGGAGTGGGGCAGGTCTGTGTCTTCCTCACGCCTGAAGTTCCCTAAGGTCGGGGTTATGTCCCTTATATTGGGGGCTCTCCCAGAGCAGAGATATATCCTTCTCAAACAAGAGGTATTCTGAGGACAGGGATGTTTCCTTCTCAGTCCAGGGGCTCACTGAAGGCAGGGCCTCCCTTGTCTCTTTACATCAGGAGACAATTCTTGGCTTTATGCTGAGATTCCTCCCTTCAGTGAACAACCAAATCAAGTCTAAATTCTTCTGCTTGACATTCAGAACCTTCCCAGCCAAACTTCACAGGCTTGGCTCACAATATATTCCCTTTCACAGCCTTTACACTTGGTCCAGGCCAGGTTCCTCATTGACATCAGCAGGGAAAGCCCTTCCTTCCAGCCTTCATCCTTTGCTCCCCCTCACTTCAGCCAAGAGTCCAATCCTGTTTCTTCAAGACCATTCTTAAGTGACTGCCCCAACTCTCAAGGACCTTTTGGTCCTTCCTCTTCCAATAATTGCACAAAGCACTTCCTTCCCATTAGCATGTATGTGTATGTGTGTACCAGATACTAGAAGGTGAAGAGGCTGTGGAAGATGGGACAAGGTGGAGGGGGTAGGGAATGTGGATGGACAGGGCATGAAGCTGAGGAAGAGTGGGCTCTGAGCGACTTTGCTCTAGAGACAGAAGCTGCGTCCTCTGCTCCCCAAACCTGGGGCTCCCTGAGGGCAGAGGTTGATAGAGGTTGGGGTGGGGACCAGAGAAAATGAAGAGGACGGGTAAGGCACAACAAGGGATGGGGCAAAGGGACAGATCTGGTTTCTCTGTTGGTGAATTCCTGGACATTGAGATCACCTCGGGACTTGGGATGGGAAGAGGGAGGACCCCCAATTTCCCAAAGATGGGGAAGGGGGCCCCCAGCCTAGCTCAAGAATAAAGATTTCCTGGAATATTTGGGAGGAAGGGTGGTGGTTAACCTGGTGAAAGTGTGTGAGTACGTGTATGAAGGAGCGTCAGTGAGTGTGCTTGGCGGGCAGTGAGCGCGAGTGTGAGGTGGGGGGTGCGGCCGAACGGACTCGAGGAAGCTGGAAGGGGGGTAGGAGGGGCGGGTGGGAGCCGCGCTAATGGCCTGTCCCGGGGAGGGCTCCGGGCAAATTGCTTTCTTGGCCTTGTCAAACCCGTCCCCGCGAAGCCGGAGCTGCCGCCGCCGCCTGCGGATCCCAATGATTAATCGCCACTAAATGAGCAGATGCGGGCGCTGCCCTGGGGGCTGATGGGGGGGGGAGGTAGGGGATTGGATTATCCGTGGAGCTTGGGGGACTGGCTGGCAGGGACTCCGCTAATTAGCTGGAGGCTGGACCGGACTCTCAGGCCACCCTTGGGGGCCAGAGAAAGGAGGTAGGGAGGAGAGGGGAAGGAATTTAGTCTCCTCCTTGGTCCGATTCCTGAGTGCACAGAGATGGACACGAGAGGGGAGGAGGAGATGGAAATGGAGTCAAAGATAGAGAGAGGCAGATTTGGGCTCGATGTCCGCAAGAGACTTCTTAATAATTGGAGCTATTTATACGTGAAAGATGCTGCTTCCTCGGCAGCTAGTGAACTCATCACTGAAAGTCTCCAAACAGTCTGGGTGATGACATTTCTGAGTTGTTCCGGTGTAGCTCGGGCTAGATGCCTATGGATTCTTACCAGCGCTGAGCGAGGGATTCAATGAAGAGTGAGGAAGAATTCCAGAAGAGGAAAAATAACAGAGGGAGGAGGGAGAGAAAGGAGGAAAAGGAGAGGGAGAGAAGAGGGGAGCGAGGGAGGGGGGAAGGGAAGGGAGGGGCAGGAGGAAGAAAGTGGAGGAAAGGAAGAAGAGAGATGGGGAAGAGGGAGGAAAGGAGAAGAAAGACGAGGAGGAGCGGGAGGAGAGGAAGACGAGGAGGAAGGAAGAGAGGAAGGAGGAGAGGGAAGAAAGGAAGGAGGAGGAAAAGGAAGGGGGGAGAGGGGCAATCCAGCTTCTGAAAGAAACTTTTAAATCCGGCTCCGTTTCCAAAGGAGATTAGGGGAGCCGTGTCCGCGCCGCTGCCCGTCGGTCGGTGGACCCAGCTACGGCTGAGGCTGGGCTGCCCGCCTGCCCGCGCCCAGAGCTCAAAGCGGCTTTGCTCTGCCGAGGGGGAGGCTGGGGGATGGGGGGCGGAGATCTCGCTTTAATCGCTGAAGCCTTCGAAGGCCTGGCTACCAAGTTTCCAGTTTTCCAAAGCTCATAAATTAATCCTTCCCTAGCTCCCTTCCCCTGCCTCTGGTCCATGCCACTGCGACAATGGAATTGAGCCAGGAGACACACTTGTACATAAACATACTCACCGTTCCAGGAGCACACTCAAAAAAGCACACCGGGGAGCACTGGAAGATACACACTGAGACATAGGGAGATACAAATACACTCTAGGATACATTCACATACTTGAGATTCTCAGATACCCACTGGCAACATGGCATTGATCACAGACATATACCCAGACACACAGAAGGCCAGCCTGTCCTTCCTCACCCCCTCCACATTCAAAGTTCTTAAGTCATTTAAATGAGACCGTCTCAAACCTGAGTGTTTGAGGAGACCCTGGCCATATACAATGTCCTAGGGAGAATTGGATCACACTTTCCTCTCCATCACTGAGGAGACAAAACACTGTGAAGATTCCCCCAAAATATCCTAGGGGCCTAGAACCAAGAGCTGCTTGTCTGGAACCTTCCATATGGAAAGTCCTTGGAGATCTCAGAACAGGTGGCAATGCCCGCTCATCCCCCCCCTCCCCAAGCTGGCACAAATTCTCCTAGGGCCCAAATAACAGATCTCTGATGATTTCCCCTCCCTTTCCTCCTCCCAGGATAGCAGCAGGGGCTAAAGGTGGAGAAGGGGAATTGAGAGCCTGGATCAGGTGTTTGTGTGTGTGTGTGTGTGTGTGTGTGTGTGTGTGTGTGTGTGTGTGTGTAAGGACATGAAGGGGCTATGAGTCACCTGCCCAGCTGCCTAATACTGAACATCTGGGGTGATAACAGACAGACTTGGCAGTCAGACTCACTAACACACATTGAAGGCCTTAGGTTTGGAGTGGGATCTGGCTCTAAGAGTCAGATGATCAAAAAGAGCAGTGAACACTAGATTCTCCTAGAGCTCTCTTCTTCCACAGAACCTGAGGGCTCCAGAGACTTCTTTTTCTTCACTGGACTCTCCCCAAAGGAGAAAACAAAAGTTTGTCCTGGAGCAAGGGGTTAGCATGGAAGGACACCTTATTTGGCTCTAAGGGGGTCTTATTAAGGGTGAGAGTTCATTACCTAGAATGTCCAACAGAAAGAGGGAGACCCTCAATCATCCCACTTTCCTCCCATACCACCCAAATGTCTGCACTTATCCCTACCTGGCACCTTACCACTTTTTTGGCTCCAGCCCTAGGCCCCAGTGGGCCTGGGAAAGACATGTACAGATACTTGGGGTACCTCTTCCCTCCATTCCTTTCCATAGCCAATCCTCCCTTCTCCAGCCCCAGGCCTTGGTAGATCTCCATTCTCTGGAGTTTAGTGCCAGTTTCACATAGAGGATCCCACTCCAACCCTTCTTCCACTACGGTCCCAAGCATCCATCCTGTCCTTCATCCAGTCAGTTCTGTATTGTTTGGAAATCATGGATTCCCAGAATCTCTCAGGCATCCTACCCACACCAGCACAGTAATCCTCTCACAACCATCCCCTGAAATGGGCCAGGGAAATTATCCACACAGAATTGCACTTCATGTATTAGGATCCTGGGCGAAGAGGAGGCTTCCAGTGGTGTTGGATTGAGGGACAGGTCATGGTTCTGTGAATGAAGCAATCCTCCCAAACTCTTCCAAAGAGAGTGTGAGACTAATCCAGTCCTTATAAGACCCATAACTGGAGCAAGGAAAAATGATTGAGGGTGGGGGAAGGTGTAGAAAGAATTAGGATTTGGTAAGGGAATTGGTCTCTAGTAAAGTTTGCCAGAAAATGGTACTTGCTTTGGTTCAATATTTTTTTGATGAGTTGGATAAAAGTATAAGTAGCATGCTTATCAGATTTGAAGAAGGCACAAAGATAAGAGGGATAGTTAAAACAGAAGATAAATAAAATACGTTCAGGATTAGATAAGTTCAGTTAAGATGGAGCACAACAGATCTCAATGTAAAGTCCTTCAATGGGGCTCAAAAAATCATATCACAAATACAGAATGGAGAGGTGTGACTAGTCAGCTGTTCCTGTGAAACAGATCTAGGGAGTTGGGTAGGGGGAGGGAAGTGGGTTTAGTAGACTGCCAAGAAAGTAACGTGAACTAAGGCTTCACTAAGAGAGGCACAATGTCAAGGAACAAGTAAGTGATAATACCCCTGGTCAGACCTCAGCTGGAGCATGTCCAGAGGAAGGTGTCTAGAAGGGAGAAGATCCCATCTGAGGACCTACACATTTAAGGAACTGTAACCATTTAGCCTGGAGAAGAGGAGACTTGGGGGTGGGGGAGGACACAAGGGCTTTCTTCAAGGGTCTGAAAGGCTGTCATGTGGGGGAGCAATCAAGCTCACTCTTCTCCCCCAAAAAGGGCAGAGCCTGGAGCAATGGAGTGGGGGCAGTGGAAGGGGGAGAGGAGGAGGGAGATGGTAACTGAGGCTGGATGTTAGGACAAAGTTTCTTGCATTTAGAGTGACCTTCAAGTGGGAGACAGTGCCCCCTCTCACATCCTACTAGACGGTTTCAAGGAAAGGTTGGATATAATAAGCATTGATGAATTAGGCCACTGAGGGGTTCTTGCTCAGGTATGGGATTAGATTAGATCCCTCAGATTGAAGGTTCTTCCAACTCAGCTTCTGGGATTCTTCATGGAGTTGAGCTGGGGAAGGAGATGAGGATGGGGTTGCTCTGAGGGGCTCCCATTTCTTCTCCAGAGCTTGAGGTTTCCTTTGGACACACTCCCACGCTCTCATTCTCCATGGTGCTCTCTTCAACTTCTACTGTAGTCCTATGGAATCCCTGAACTGAATGACCCACGCCCTTCTCAATGCTTTCTCTGCCAGCTCTGAGACTGTCTGCTGGGCCCCAGTCTTAGCTGGTCGCACATTTCCCCTTGCAGTGGTGGGAGAGGGTCTTTGTCCCCCAGTAGATCCTGGGCCAGTGCTGAAAGGCAATGTGGAAAGGGAGGCCCTCCTTCTGACTAGGGCCTCCTCCTCCATGCATCAACATCCCCCCCAACCTATTTGTCCCTGCACCTCCCCTCAGTCCCTTCCCTCCCTCCCCCAGTCTCTTGCCCCTCCTTTCCTTCCCCCTCAGCCCCCTCCGTGCAGAAGTTAAATTAAATGGTACTTTAAAAAGCCTCCTCCCTCTCCCCCTCCTTTCTTGTCCCTTTAATTCGGGTCTAAACGGTTTTGCTTTGGGAGAAGAATCTGGGGAGGGGGAAAGAAAGAAAGAAGAAAAATCCTTCCCGAAGAGAAGAGAAGGGGAGAGAAGAGAAGAGAAGGGTATTATTGCCCTAATCCTCTTAGGGCCGTCAGCGCAGACGGGCCGGCGGGGCTGAGATGGCCACTGGCCCTGGCCGTTCCCATCCTCCATGGGGCGGGGCTGAGGCAGCGGCTGCGAATGCAGCCTGGCCCCCTGGCCCCCTCCTCGTCTTTCCTTCCGTCTCCTCCATCGCCCCTCCACTTTTCCCCCTTTCCCCGTCTCTGTGTCCCCCTTTCCTCTGTGCGCAGCACACAGATGAACAGTCACATAAGGTCACACACACAGGCGCAATCACACACACCCAGAGCTCTTTCCTGGGGCTCAGAGAAAATCTGAAAAGCAAATACCGTTCCTTGCCCCCGCCCTGGGGAGGGGGCGGGAGTCGATGCTGTGACCTGCAAGCTTCCCAAGTCTGGGACACCCAAGCATGTTCGAAGACAGGTAGCTAACGTCACTCCCGGGGACACCAAGGGATCAGCATTCTCCGGCTTCACGCACTGGAATGAGGCCCCAGATACATACCGTTACATAAATTCCCAGAATAGGGTCTCACAGTCAGACAGAGGCTTCCTCGGTCATACACAAACACACTAGCACACATAGTCATACATACCATCACATACAGAGTCACCGGACATTTCCATTCTATCCTTCCTTTAGACCGCAAACCGAATGATCCCAAGAGACAGAATACGCAAAAGGCCATGGCTCTGCTGCTGCCCACAGGTCTGCAGGTTGGGCCAGTGACCTCTGGCCATCCCACCAGGCCACAATCTCTGTCGATCCGGCCCAGATTGGAGGCTATGGCCCAAGAGCGGAGCTGCTCTTCCCTTCCTCCCCCTGCTCTTCCCCCAGACCCGCTGCAGCCACTAAACCCCCCTGCCCCGAAGCTTCCCAGGGTGGGCTAGAAGTAGTGGCTGCGTCAATAGGCCCTCAGGCGGGTTCCACGACGACCAGCCCCAGCTGCCCGCCCAGGGTTTACTCGGCCAGGCCTATGTGGCTGGCAGGCCTTTCGATCTATCGGCGTGGACGCAGATGCATCTTTGGCCTCTCTGAGCAATAGGTGTGTACATGTGAGTCCAGGCCGAGGGCTAGGTCCGTAGAGTCCCCATGTGAACGAATCTGCCCATGTGTCAGTGTATGACCTTGTGTCCACGAGTCATTGTGTGATTCCTGCTCAAGGTGTCGGCCTTACACACCTCCTGGCCAGGCTAGACCCCTCTTGACTGGGGCCTCTCAAGGAGCTCAGGAGAAAGTCCAGAGCTTGGGGGGGGGGCGTGCCAGGTGAGAGCCCCAAGTCGCAGGCCCCACTTCCTTGCCTTCCTAGCTGGCTGAGGGCCCTGGGCACCTGGACAAATCTCGGAAGGGCCACGTAGGGGAGCCCCTGCACTTTGGCCCCCCTCTGCAGTCTATGGCCCCTATCTGCCTCCTTACACTGCTTTCACTGGGAGGAGCAGGAACATCTGAGCCAACCTGGCCAGGCCAGTAGTGGTTGGTGCAGGAGGTGGGGGGTGGGGTAGGGAAGAGGGCTAGCTTTATGGCAGTGGCTCAAAGCCATAAATGTCCCCACCTGCGTCCCCTCCGACTCCTAAGGACTCTGCTGCCGTCTCACAAGCAGGTTCCCAATAACGAGTTCCCTCCTAGTCCTTTTCATTCCTATGCCCTCCTTCTATGGCCAACCCCAGAGCCCCCTTGTTGCCAAAGCCCCTCCCAAATTCCGCCAGCCTGGGCCCCTCGGACTTCCAGGCCCAGCTCCAGAGTTCTTTTCCTCTGTACCCCTAACACTGCCCTCATCCCCTCCTCCCCTCGCCGGACTGGAGCCTTCTTTCTTGGGAAAAATTTTTTTTCACCTGCTAAGGTTTGGGAGGGGTAAAGGGTGGGGGAAAGGATCCAGGCGCTCTGATTGACAGGTGGCGGGGCCATTGGGGAGCTGAGGGCTTTGCTGGGCGCTGGGACAATAGCCTTTTAAACACCCTCCTGGGCTCCCCACCTCTGTCTGTGGCGGAGGTTGCGGACCCACGCACAAGTTGAGGGGAATTAGGGCTAGGGGAGAGCAGCAAGGAAGAGGAGGAGGAGGAGGAGGAGGAGGAGGAGGAGGAGGAGGAGCAGCAGCAGCAGCAGCACCAGCGACAGCAGTAGCGACGGCAGTAGCGGCAGCAGCAACACTGGCCGCCGCGGTAGGAAGAGACAGACAAACGGCTGGGGCACGGGAGATCACTGGCACCGCACCTCGCCGCAGGCGCTCTCAGCATCCCCACATGCCCTGCCTGTTCTGAGCAGCAGGCTGCAGCCCTCTGGCCTGGGCTCGCGGAAGCTGCTCGCAGTGCTCACCCGCTGAGGTAGGAGGATTCCAGCTCTCTACGGCTAGGTGCTGGAGGAGGGGTAAGACTCCCCTGGGGAGGGAGAGGACCTTGAGACCCCTATCAAGAGCTTCAGCAATGGGTCCCTGGCAGACTGAGCTGGGAGGGCGCCTGGACTGCTGCTGAAAGTTTGTCAGAGCTCTGAATGTCGTAGACTCAGCTTCGCGGGGTAGACAGACAGCAGAAGCCTGGAGATTGAGGGTGGTGGGTTGTACATACACAGAAAAAGAGAGACAGAAAAGGGGGGACGCGGAGACAGAGACAGAAAGAAACAGAGGAGAGTCAGTGACACAGAGAAAGAAACCGGAGGTGAGGTGGGAGGAGAGGGAGGGAGAGAGAGAGAGAGAGAGAGAGAGAGAGAGAGAGAGAGAGAGAGAGAGAGAGCAGAGACCCAAACACACAGAGCCACTTGGAGTCAGATCGGGAGTCAGAAGGACAGATATCTTCGAGTTCGTCACGGTTTGGCGTCCCTTTCTACCTCCCTCCAACCTTCCGTCTTTCCCTTCTTCCCTCTTTTCCCTTCTTGCCTCACTCTCGCGCCCCTCACTTGAGCTGGAGTTCCTGCGCCCTGAGCTCCTGCCGAGGGCAACCTGGGGAAGGGCAGTGAGTTCAGCTGAGTCGCGTCTCTCTTTAAAGGAGCCGGGTGGGAGACTGGGAGAAGGGGCAGGGAGTGGGGGCAGAGAATTCGGAGATGTGAGCACCGGGAGGAGCGAGAATCGTCCATATGTCCTGTGGAGGGAGGGGATAGACGAAAGTGGGAGAAGGTCCGAAGCCTGGTTCGGTCTCTGCTTGCCTTGCGTCTGTCTCTAGCCTCTGGGGCCCCATGCGGCCAAGAAATAGAAGCTTCCCCTGCCAGTTCGTTCCAGGGAGACCTCTATTCCTCCTCCGGCCGTCCCTCCTTACCCCAGAGAGCAGCCGTAGGGCTGGCACGGAGTTTGGTTCTTACCTTAGCTCTTTCCCTGTTCGTACGAATAATCCAGTTGGTAAGCTCCTCGCGTCGCCTATGGGCGACCTGCGTAGACGTGCTCAAAGTTGAGTGCCGGCAGGCTGCTGGTTTCTGGCCAGTGAGTCCAACCTCCGGGAATTCGTTAGGTTCTTGCCTGCCCTGGACCCGGGTCAGACGAGCTGCGTATGCAGTACTATAGCTTCGACCTCCTGCTTCCTTTCCTTGCTCCCAGCTCTTGGTTTCGGAGTCGGGTTCTCTCTCAGCTTCCCCTCCGTACTCCCCAGGACAGTCCACATAAGCCGCAAACTCTCCCCAGCTGCGGGCCGCGGCCGAGCTGGAGATAGGGACTGAAGTCCTGGGGGCCGCTCACGGCCCATCCTAGGACTGGGAAATGAGGTGGGGATCTGGGAGTAGGGGGGTCCAAAGTGGGCCAAGGGGAGGAAAGAGAACAACTGTGTCTGAAGCCGAGGCCATGGATGTAGGGAAACGGGGGGCCACGCCACGCAGGGGAGCAGGGTCAAGACTTAGGGATGCTCTCCTTGGATAGGGGACCGCTTTAAGTCTAGGTCTGAGGCCCGTTTGAACCTGGGGAAAGGAAAGGGGATCTTGAAAATGAGGGGGGCGGGGCAGGGCTCGGGCTGGGCCTAGGCTGACCTGGCGAAAGGGACCGGAGGGACTGAACCTGGGGAAAGGGAAGGCAGCTGAGACTCGGAGGCAGAATCTTAGACTAGGCTGAGGGACAGGAGACTAGGCTTCTACAGTTATGGGACTAGCTTAGGAAAAGTGACGAGAGTCAGTCAGGAGCGAAGTCAGGGGACAGGAACAGGGGCCAGACTCTGGGGCCAGAGTCAGCTGGGTCGCAGCTCCGACGTTCAGCCACCTGGCCCGGGGCCGGGGCAGAGCTGAGTCTGATCAAAGGGCCAAGAATTCCTGGGAATAGGGGCTGAGTTTGGGCTGAAGAGGGACTGAGGTGAGGACAAGCCCCGGAAAGAAGCAGGGAAAGAGCAAGTGTTCGATTACATGGCAGAAGTCCAGGCTGCAGAAAAAAATGAAAGTCTCTGAAACAAGTGACACTGGCCTCTCAGGCCCATGTAAGTTTTTCTGAAACTCATAATCCTAAACGAAGGGTCGGGAAGAAATCACCCGTTCTGAGTGGGTTTTGAGGATTGAGGGTTTGGGTGGGGTGCAGCCTGGCGCCTCCTTGGCGACCATGGTACACTATAGATTTCTCTAGTCTTCAGCTGAACTCTGCAAAAGAAGAGTGGAGTGAGACGCAGGTTGGCACCTAGGAATTGAGCCAGGACCGCAGTTGCGGTGAAGGGGTAAGGATTCAATTTCCCCTCAAAAATTCAAGATAAAGGAAGAGGGAAGAGGGTGCTAACAGATTAGACTAGACAGCGATTTCCTGACATTTATAATACGAAGCGGAAAGGGTGTTCACTTAGCTCTGGAGGTCAGAACGGGTCCGCTTTCGCTTTAACGAAGTGTGTGGTGACACATGTGTTTGCTTATCCTCAGAGGCTCCTCTGTGCTTTTCCTATTCTCAGGAACCGAAATTAGCCATTAGGCATCCGTGGGATGAGGGAGGCCTTCAGCCCTGGCCGCTCCCGGGCATGTTCCTGTGTGAGTTTGTGTGTGTGCATGTCCGCGACAGTGTGTGAGTGTGTGAATGTGTGTGTGCGTGCGTGTGTGTGTGTGTGCGTGTATAGCAGGGCTGCCTCCCTCGGCTTAAGGGAGCGATGCTACCCAGGGCTGCTCCGGGGGAGATTGGCGACTCGCAGGTTTACTAGTCAGAGACTTGCGGGGCGCAGGAACCGAATGAATTGAAGATCAAGAATCCTAGCGAGAGAAGGGCGCAGAGTCAAGGTGGCTGGGCACAGACTCAAGCGGACTCCTCTGCTTTTGCACCCTGGTTCGTCTACCCTGGTCTCTCAGGAGAGCCTGAGGAGGAGCTGCAGGTTTGAGGGATCCTTCATTTTCTCCTATGAAGTTTCTCTTCAGAATCTCCATCGACCCGGGTTCCAGTTCTCCAGGAATTCCCACCCTTGATGCGCTGACTTGAGTGGGCTCGAGACCAAGTTTGTGGGGCGTAAGAGGGACTTTTGTTTTCGGTGGAATGAGGTTCTTATTCTCCCTGCACCCCCACCTCCCTGGGATCCCGTCGGACTTCGGGGACGGCGACAGAGACCACACCTGGACCCAATCTCGGCCACCGAAATCAAGTAGAGAATTCGGTGCCTTCTCCCAACCAAATTATGTACTGCATGGAGATGGGGTGGTACTTTTCGAGGGGCCGAATTCTGTTGTTTGGAAGTTCATCTGTATCGAAAGTTCTCGAGAACAGGCCCAACTCTTTCCCCCAGCATCGGTGTACTGGCATACTTCCGAATGTCCCCGCTGTCTTAAGGGCTACAGCTAGGGAGGGGGCCTAGGGAGCGGGAAAGGCCGGTTGTGCAGACAGCCTGAAAACTCTCAATTTCCCATCACCCTCTTTCCAGGACTTCCCCTCCTAAGGCACGTCACCGGGTCAGGTCGAGACTAAAGACTCCCCAGGAGACAGAAGAGAAGCAGGTCGAGGTTCCTCGCCCTCCTGCAGGCCCACATACCTCTTGTCAGTTTCCTCAGAGAAATTGATCGGGTTCCCCCTCCTTTCCCCAGTGTCTCTCAACCCTAGTGTCTGGGGGTGAGAAGAGGTCCCCGGTACCCGGGCCCAGACCTCTTACTCTCCAACACACCTAGCACATGCTAACACTCCCAACCACAGTAGATTCCCCCTTCCCAACAAACAATACACAGTCTCAGATACCTAGAGCACCTGTATGCTCATACACCCTCACAAAAGCCAGTAGCTATATAGACCCACGCAATACAAACAGCCTTACACACTCAGTACCCACAGGAACCCACAGATTCACAAGGACTCTCACACATTCTGAAACCCACCTCCCTCCCTACAGACATACCTTCTTGCTCTGCCTTCATCCTTCTTTCTCTCATTCACCTGGGGCTCTCATACATTAGGGCTCTCTCTCTCTCTGTGTCTCTGTCTCTCACACACGCACACGCGCGCGCTCGCACACACCCACACACTCCGGAAAGTCCAGCTAAAGCCCAAAAGTTTTCCCTGAAATGCAGTTTCTTGAAGCCCCACTAAGATTCCTTTGTGTCCAAGCCGTAATGCTGCTTAGTTGGGGTTGCCCTCTCGGCCTAGTAAGCACAGCGGTTTGGGAACTTCAGAACCTGACCAGGGGCCGGGGTGGGGGTAGGGAGGAGGCGCGAGATGGTCAGCAGAGGATTACTCAGAAACCTCTCTCCATTGTTATCTTTATTTTATTACTTAAAACCTTTGGAAGAACTGTGCTTGCCCGCACGACTTGGGCTAGAGCTGCAGCCGCCCCAGCCCTGAAGGGCTCAGTGCGCAGCGCCGGCCTACATCCACACCAAGACTGAGGTTGCTCCGGGACCCGAGAAATCATCTTCCCTTGAGAAGCCGGTACTGCGGCAGTCGAGGTTACCTCCCAGGGAACACCCAGGAGCTGGCCTGGGTTTCGGAGGAGGTTACCGCTGATGCTGTCCCGGGTGAACGGGGCTGGGCATTTGACCTCCTGTGGCGGGCACGGCGACCGAGCAGGTTCTGAGCAGGGCAGAGAGCGCCGCTAAGCCCCTAGGTGCTAAGCGGCCCTGGGCCTCTGACCTCTGGTGGCTGGCACGGCTGAGCCTCTCCGGACTGAGCTGGGCCGGGCCCAATACACCGGAGCATACTGGCAGTAGGGTCAAGGCTCCCACTAGGAGGTGGGAGCTGTTGGAGCTCTGGTTAAGAGAATGCAGCCTTCAAGAGAGGACCCCAAAATCCACGTGGTCTCGCCACTAACAGGAGTCGGGGGAGGACTTCAGCGAGGTCTCGGCCATTTTGATCCTCAAAATAAGAGATACAAATGATTCCACTAATTTCGGGATTCCAGGGTCACCCCCATTCCAATCCAAGATTCCCGAGAAGCTCCGCGTCTGCCTGTGCGTTCTTTGCAGTGGTGATTCCTCTCGCATTTACAGAGTGTGCAACCGGCCGCGGTGGTGGGGCTGAGGAGGAGAGTGGGCACAGTAAGACATTTGGAGATAGAGCATTTCGGGGAGCCAGAGCTGCCGACCGCAAATCGCGAGCTGGGGGCAGAGAAGGAGCAGTTGTGGCGGGTGAGAGAGACAGTCACGGACTGGGAATAAATTTCGAGTGGCGAGAAGTAGTCGGGGTTTGCGGGGGGGCGGGCCTCTAGGCCGCCTCCTCAGACCGGACCTCCAGAGGCCAGAGGGACTGACGGACTAACGGACTGATGGACTGTAGGCCAACGGCCTGCCCCAGATAAGAGGTCTCTGGGGCCCAGCCTGTTCGAAAATGCGGCTTCGCGGGCCAGCGGAGGGGACTCAGCCGCCCAAACCCGGGAGCTGGACAATGATTCCTTCTCTCCCTGACACCCAAGTTCACACACACATACATACATACATTCGTACACTTGCACACACACACAAGCTTGCTCACACATCGGCACTCAGATTCGGACACAAACACATATACTACCAGGTTCCTAGACGGATTCACACCATCATAATCTCACACACACTCCCACATTCGGGAAACAAATAGCCCTCGACATTCTCGTGGACACAGATAAAGGCACACACACAAACACATACACAGGTACAAACACATGCAGACACACATCGATACACCCAGACAGATACATTCAGAGATAGACCTCCCCGCCCTGCCCCCTTTCCCAGGACAGCAGGCCCAGCCTTCTAGAGACATCTCTTTCTTGCGGTGGCTGGGCCAGTGGGGCTCGGGATCCTGTTCTTTTCCCTTCCCTTCTCCCGCCCCCCCCCGTGGGTAGGCGCCCTGCCCTGGGGGCCCCCATGTAAATGACCGCAATAAATATCTAATCAGGGCCCGGGGCGATGCGGACTAGATCTGGGAGTGTGGGAGCAAACCCATTAATAGAGGCAGTGAAAGCAGTCGGAGAGGGGAGGGGGAGATGCGGGGAGGCTGGACACCTGAGTCCCAGTCTTAGCTCTGTCCCTGACCCGCTGTGGGCCCTTACAGCTTCCTTCCCTCTCTGGTCCTCAATTTTCCCTTCACAGGGATTCCTAACCTTCCAGCTCTGAGTTATACGCCACAGGTTTGTGGGGAGCAGGGTGTGTTGGGGATGAAAATACCCAGTCTTGGGTTACAACTGTCCCGCTTGTCCGCTTCCTGTGCACTTTCGAAACGGAGGCGGCCTCGGCTGTACCTCCAATCTATCCTACACGAACCCATCTGTCTTTTCATCTCAGTCTCATTGTCTCTACTTGTTTCCCTGTCTTCTGTCTTTCTCTTGGTTTCTGCGACAAATAGAAGGCACTTAACAAACGCTTAGTGTTGTATTGACGAACTATTTCTGCCTCTCTATTTCTGGTCTCTATTCCTGAGTCTGGGGCCCTGTATCTGTCTCTGCCTCTTTCTGGGAATAATTCCTCCTCTATCTCTGCATCTCTCCAGCTGTCTCGGTTTCTCTCTGTGTCTCTGGTGTACTCTCTGCGTCTCTTTCTCCAGCTCTGTCGTCTGGGGCTCCCTGCTTCTGTGTCCGGTCTCAAGTGAGACTTGTCTGGCCTGAAATCTCAGGGTCTGTTGAGACATTCGGCACTCCGGCGGCAGCGAAAGGAATGGGATTCGGGTCCCTAGATCCCCACCTAACTGTCCCAGTCTTATCAGGGACAGATTGGGACAGGATCCTCGGAGGTTAGGGTGAAGCGAGGCTGCAGTCCCCTGGCTTTCCGCGTCCGCCGCCCCTCACACCCCACATTGATCTCGGTGGAGCAGAGAAGCTGTGCCCTACCCCCATCGACTGTCTCTGTTTCTCATTTTGTTCCTTTGTCTCTGCTTTCTGTCTCCCGCTTTCTAAGTATGTGCCTCAGACTTACTTCTTTAACTGTCTCTATTTCTGCCTCTCCATCTCTCTGAGGCTGTGTTTCTGTAAGTCTCTTGGTTTTTATGTGTCTTTCAGCGCAGTTTCCAGCCTTTCTACGCCCCCTTCCCTAAAGTCTCCAAGACAGCGCCTTGACCAGTGTACGTTTTCCCTGGATCTTTCTCCCGAGCTCTCTCTTAAAATGCCTCCCCGTCCCTCCTTGTCGTCTGCCTTTTTCTGCTTCAGTTTCTCTGGGAATGTCTTAGTGCGTGTCTCTGTCTCCTTCAGTGGGCGTCTCTGCGTCAGGGTGAGTGGTTGTCTCTTTCCCTCAGGCCACTGAACTTCAGGTTTCTTTCTATATTGCCCGGTCTCTGTCCACCTCTCGGTTTCTCCCTGATTCTCTGTCTCTCTCTGTCTCTCTCTGTCTCTGTCTCTCTCTGTCTCTCTCTCTCTCTCTCTCTCTCTCTCTCTCTCTGTCTCTCTCTCTCTCTCTCTCTCTCTCTTTCTCTCTCTCTCCCCTTCCATCACTCTCTGTCTCTTGTCTCTGCCTCCTTCCCTCAAGCTCGGTCTCCGTCTCTTAGTTTCTCTGTCTCTGTCTCCAGCTGCTTCTGTTTCTGCAGTGAATACGAAAGTCAGGCAGCCACTGACTTAATCCGGTGCGCGTAGACAGGGGGTCTGATCAGTCCGCCCCAGGAAGGTTGGGATGGACATTATCCGGATAATTAGTTCAGTCTTACCCTCCACCCCCCACTGTATTTCGCTGCTTTTCTAAACTCGTCTCAGGTTTTCCGATTTTCCGATGCCTGGGTCTGGGAAGGTGCGTACACCTTCCATGCACGTTCCCTTCCATTTCGGTACCGAAAACGGGGGACCGTATAAGGCAGAATGGGGGTGGAACGGTGAAAAGGGACTGGGCTGGGCTGGGAGCAGGGGCTGGGCCCAGTTCTCAACCCGGCATCCACCCCCACTGGCCCGCCCCATTAGCCGCGGGGAGCTAATTACCCCAATTAGGAGGCTGATTTATAATTAATGGCTCGGACCGAGTGATAATTGGATGTTAATGGATAACTGGCCCTGTGGGGGAGGGGAGCTCCAAGGTTCTAGGCCCCCAGCGAGATCGGCCTCAAGCCCGAGCTGCCCACTGCAGCATTAGCCCCCGGACTGGCCTCGAGCCGCCCCTAGCCGAAAGAAAATTAATCTGTCATTAGCGGGTGCTAAGAGGGGAGGAGGGCAAGAGGAGGGAATGGCTTCTTCAGCAGGGGAGCGTAGCCCGGAGGGCGCCCAGCCCAGCTGAGTTCTAGCCAAACCTTTTCCGACAGTCTCTCCTCACCTTGGACGCCAAGGGTTTCACTCCCTTCCTCACCCACAGCCCCTACTGCTCATTTATGGCCGGCCAAGTGGTCATGTGGGAAGAACACAGCCTCTGACCGCAGAAGCCCTGGGTTCCAATCACACCCTTAACTCTCACTCCTTGTGTGACCTTGGACAAATTATTTAGCCACCTGGGGCCTCCGTTTTCTCATCTGTAAGTGAGAGGAAAGGTCGAACTAGATGGTTTCTTAAGTTTCTTCCAGGTTTAAATCTGTAGTCGCTCGCCCTCCGTTATAGGGCCCCCTATCATTCATCCAGTCTGAACCCTTACACAGCACCTTTTCCTCCCTCCCCCACACAGGCTGTATTTCCTACTGCCTGCTTCCGGACACTGTACACCCGACTGCGCTGCCTCTTTCCCTATCCCCGCCTCCACCCCTTGGAACACAATGCTGGTGTCCTTCCTTCCTTCTTCACTCACCCTTGTCGTTTGTACACAATTCTTAAAAGTCTCCTGTCTTCTCTGGGCTTTTCAAGTGTGCACTCAGGGAATGCGGACTCCAAGGACATCAGTCAGAAGGCGACCTGTTTGTTCTTATTATATAATAACTGGCCTGAGGCTGGGATTTCATTGATGTAGGGAACTCCCAGATGAGGTTACACCTTTCACTAATTCAGGAAGGCACTTTCTCCGCAACTTAGAGAGTTGGCTGGGGCTGTGGGCCTTTTAGTGACCTTCCCAGAGTCACACAGCCAGGATGTCAGAAGTGGGACCTGCAGCCAGGTCTTTCTGACTTCAAGGGCAGTAGGTAGATATGTCATATTATAATATGGATAAATATAATAGCCATAACAAAGATTATTCTTCTTAATAGTAAAGCTAAGGGCACTCTGCAATATGTCACCCATTTCTTTGAGGCTTAGGTTCAGGCTCTGCCCTGTACTTTCCCAAACACAACCCTGTGAGGGAAGCCAGGCAGACAGAATCTTGTCCCTTCCAATGAGGGAGTGAAGAGTTATCGAATCAGGGACTTGTCCAGGGTCACAAAACTAATTTGTTTCAGTGCCAGGATTTGAATTCTGAGTTCTGCCTCCAAGCACTAGGCTGTTTCCTCAGCTGTCCCCATAGTATGACCAACCCAAGAGCCTAATAGGCTCCAGGGAGAGGGGAGTGAGCAGAATAGAGGATCTGAGAACCCTGCTATCCTGTGCTCTGGCCAGACCTCTACTGAAGGATTGAGGTTACCCTGGTTGCTATATTTTAAGAGGAATATTGGCAGACAGCCTCCCCAAAGTGACCATTGTGACCTGGACTCTTGAAGACTATGCCAGCAGCTTACCCATTAGAAAGGCTTCAAGTATGCCAGGGACAGGCAGACTATGCCTGTCAATCAATGACTCAAGGTACTAATCAAAGGTAGGTTGATCACTGAGTCCAAATTCTATAGCAGCTGAGAGGCAGAGGCTTCTAAGAAATCCTCACTGTTTAGACTATCTGAACATGTGTTAATTTAGCTAGTGGTACTCAAAATGAGAGATTTTCATCCAACAATTAATCAGTTAGTTTTGGGGTGAACTGAAGCACTCAAGTATTGACATTGTTTCTATAAATGTAGATTCTAAATGACTCCTCTACATGTGGACTCCAAGAAAAGTAACCCCACATCCAAGGTACTCTGTGGGTATTCACTCAAAATTGTAGCTTATGAGATCCTGTTCATTTATTTCGTTATTTTCCCTCTCAGTCAGAAGTCACAAAGTAGTTCAAAGAAAAGGCATTTAATGATCTAGAGAAGTAGCCAACATTGTGCTAGACCTCTGCTCTCCCCTTCCCTGGTCCACAGATCTGGGTCATATTCTCCCACAGATAAACACGCCATCAACTGGAAGAGCAGATATGTCTAGGGTTCCCAAATGCAAAACACACATGTAGGAATACCTTTGGTGATTCATGGCTGATAATGCCTTTGGGTGGAGTCATTGTGCTGCTCTTTTTGGGCCTGCTGCCCCAGTGGGTGTCTCACTTCTGATATCCCAGATGGGTATAATATTGCTAGTTTCAGCTACTGGGTCATCTTGGAAGTTCTGGATGCTGTCACTGTCGATGCTGTCGACCATCAGCAAACAGAGGGGTTATCTTTCCCCTATAAGAGGACTTGGCTCTGCCATTTCTTTTCTTTCTTTCTATTTAAATAAAAGCTTGTAGCCCACAGGCTAGGCTTTAACTCTTTTATTTATTTTTAATATGCTTTACCGAAGTAGTTTTTTCCTGTTTATAAAAATTATACTTTCCAATGACCCCTCTCACCCCAACCCTTTCTTGTACAAACAAGTACAGTTATGCGAAAACAGACCATTACCCTGACCAAGTCACATTTGAAAATGTATGCCTCATTCTGTACCTGTAGTTTATCCTCTCTCTGTCAAGAGGCATCCTTCTTCTGAAGTTATGATTTGTCACTGTGTTGGTGAGAGTTCTGAAGACTTTCCATATTGTTTTCCATTACATTATTCTGTACATCATGTCCATTGTTCTAGTGGCTCTGCTTCCTTCACTATGCATCACACAAAGCTATGGTTTTTTGTATTTGCTGGTTTTAACAGTGTAATAATATTCCACTGTGTTCTTATACTACAATTTGTTTAGTCATTTTTGTATCATTGGACATCTCTGTTCTAGTTATTTGTGCCTTTAAAATAGGTTTTTTTATAAATATTTTTATGCATATGCAACCTTTTCTTCTGCCTTTGACTCATTTGAGGTATATACTTAGTTATGTCATCGAGGGGTCAAAGGGCATGAACAATTTAGTGAGTTTTTAAAAGGATCTTCAGCTTTTTTTTTGAAAGACAGAACTTTTCACATCCAGTCAATAGACTAGAGAAAGGCAGTTTTTGCTCCATAAGGAGCAAAGCCTGTCTTGTCTTAGAAGTTAAGCACTTTTGGAACACCGAAAAAACTAATTAGAGTAGCTAATTAGAACTATAGACCTTTAGACTATCCTTTGAACTTATTTCCTTCTGCTAGTAGTATACATATTCTCAATCCAAGTCTCTCTCTGATTTATGGTTAGAAAGTACTTTTTAACCTCAGTCAATTCATGTTTGTCAGTCTGAATTCCCTCTCAAAATATTTAATGGAGACTGCATGCCAATACAACAGTAAAGGACTGGGTGGGTCTGAAACACTGCAGCTTTATTTCACCTACCAAGATAATCTCTGAATTTGCCTTGAAAATGAAGAAGAATCAAAAAGGCACTATCTTCTACTTTAAATCCTTCCCCCTTTAAATTCCTACATTTCCTATGCCAGAGTGATCGTCTACATGTGTCTGAGGGCTTGAGCTGCCCTTCACAACTGAAAGAAAACCTATGGAAGTTGCGGTCAAGTGAAAAGGTCGTTCACAAGTAAAGGACTTGGGGGGCCCAGTTTCCTTATGTATTCAAAGGCAACCACAAAACATTGCTTCATGGGTTCCTTGATTATTTCATCTTACAGTGCTTGTGCCAAGCATGAGCAAAAAGATGGCTATGAAGATGACTGCACTAGCCCTGTAGGCTGAAATCTGATACAAAGGGTGAAGAAGGAGTGAACTGGAAAAAGAAGTTGACAAGAACCTCCAGAATATAGGAAAATGCCATTTGGGACAAAGAAATCAAAGAGTAGAGACTTGTAGGTTACTCAAAAGCCTCAAACCTATTGTTGATGAATACTTTCTTAAAGGGGATCAGAGGGTGTTGGTCCTGGTGGACCCCATTGTCAACAGCATTTATTGAGTACCCACTTGTGCCAGGCACTAGACTGAATGCTGGAGATAGAAATCCACAGAATGAAACAATCCCAATTCATAAGGAGCTTAAAGCTTAATGGAAAAGACTACAAGGGCAGGTATAAGTATAAACAATCCAAATGTACTCAGCATCACTTCAATATTACAACCAATTTGTGATCTCAGCAATTGCTTCTCTCTCTACGGCTCAGTGCATCTATACCTTTTCAGTCTTTGTGATTCTTGTTAATCAATCAGTCAGCACATGTTTATAAAATGCTTAGTGTGTATCAGTCATTGTGTGAGTTGTTGAGATTAGAAGGTCCATGTTCTTCTAAATCTCCTTCACAGAAAGTTCACTGTACATGCTTGGGCCTTTCCTCAAAGTTTTTCTACATTTCACATTCTACATTCTACATCAGCTGCCAGTGGTGCCTGTAGGTGATTCATCAGTGGTCTCACCTTCTCACCTTGTACCTGTCCCACTTCCTGTTCTGTTTGTATGTGATCTCAGAATATCACTTCTCCCATATCAGTGATTTTTGGCAATACTCTGTGCCATTTCCCCTTACAATCACCTATAACTTTAGTTCTTTGACAATAAAAGTGTCCAAGATGAATGAATGAAAAAACATTTATTAAATACTTCTGTGACAATATTCATAGCAATCCATCATTACTGGGAGACCATTTGTTTTGAGAAGATAGGTCTTTGTGCTGTGAGGGCAGAAGAGGGTGGGTAGCTTGGGATCCTGAAAAATGCTGAGTAATTTCCTCAATAATCCAGCCTGCTGGGTTGCTCTTAATCAATTCTGGGTCCAGCTCATTATCTCTCGGTAGTGCTTGTCCTAGATATATGTACTGGTAGACTAACAAATGGATTGGCCATTCAACTGCATATTATTGTTTGGATGGCTGCTATTTTTCATCCATTTATAGTTCTTGGTGAGTGGTCCCTGTAGGGTCCTGGGTCTTGTTGCCATCAGCATGATATGATTTGGAGGTCCTCATCATCTTCAGAGAATTTCTCTTTCCTTTGTACATTGTAGGAAGTAACCAGGATAAAATTGAACATCTTTGTCATACCACATCTCCTTGTTTTGTGCCTTGCCTGTTGGTAGTCAGAGGGCTGCTGAGTCCAATATTTCTCCTTTTCTTTCATTTGCCAGTGAATTTTGTATTACCTTAACACATGCAGGAGGGGTCCTTGTTGGAGGAATGCTTTAAAAGTAGAATTTTGTTCTATAAAGTCCAATTTTTTGTAATCAATGAACAAAAACTACAGTTGAATGTTATATTCACTAGATTTTTCTGTCAATTGTGTGACTGTCATAGTGTGGCCTGCTCTAGAGAATCATTTACAGGAGCCTTTCTATCATCAAGGATTCTCATACTTTCATCAAGGAGGCCTTTGATACATGTGTAGATCATTCTCAAAAAGATTTTATGATGACTTACCTTGTGAGGTAGTGGGCAGTTCATTCCTTTCATCGAAGCTTTTCAAAAAAGGACTGAATAATCAGTTATTATGTCTTGTAGAGATTCTCTTTTGGGTATGGGAACAAGACTGCTGAAGTCCCTTTGAACTCTGACATTAATTCTGAGATTAGTAAGTTCATAGGTTGATAGCTATCAATAGCCTCTTAATTAATCTTTTTGCAGAGTAACATTATCAGCATTTCCTCTCTTTCTTTTGGTATCTTCTCATCCCTAAGAAAAATTGTAAGATAACCCCTCAATGTTTATAGGTCCTGTGCCAAGCTTCCCATAGACCTTCTGGCTTCTGCCTCCTTGGCTATTTTATGAGGATATACTGATAATAACTTCCTCCACAGTGTTTTGCAAATGAGTTTGTACCTTAAATTGGTGTTGCCCTTGGATGTCTTGTCTCTTTTGGCAGGTGGATCAATGTCTACTGACAAAAAAATAATTTCTAGACATTAGCTTAACTTTTGCAGAGGATGGTAATAATTAAGGTCAATATTTTTGCCTTTTTACCATTTCACAGATTTTTTCCATTAATGGTTCATTTCAATAGATCAGATTGAAGCTGTTGGAATGATTTGCAATATCTTTTTATCTTTAATCCATCTTCCAATTTGTTACTGATTTTGATGTTTGTTCTAACTAGCCTATGGTCTAGCTGTACTTCACCATGATACAATTCTCACAGCAATTTTCTGTCTGCTAAGATACAGTCAACGTGATTTTTTGTTATGTGGAATGCTTACCCTGCCTATTTCTGCCTGTAAACTTCCATGATCTGGAGGCTGCTGAATGGTTCACAAGCCTCTGGTTTCTTTGGTTTCTCAACTCTGAGTTGTATTTCCCAACATGTAATGTCATTATCATCCCCTATATCCACCTTTAAATTGAGGTCACCAAATAACAACTTGGTTTGGAAAATCTTCTCAAGTATTTCCATAGGATATCACTATCTCTTTAGTTCCTGCAACAGAGGTTGGTGTATGAGCTGCAGTTACCTAGCTGGTGGTCTGTGGGTTTGTGCTTATCATGATCCCTCAATCAGAAGATTTCTGGGTAACCTTATGAATTCATGTTGGATTTTTTTTGGTAGCCTTTGGACATATGACAAAGACAATTTGGACAGCTCCTTCATTTGCTTTAGTTTAATGATCTTCTAATCAATATAAAGCATGAGTTTATGCTCACTAAATGTGTTTGTGTCTGTCACGGAGGGTGTCGAGCCTGGAGCACAAATTGCTGAGGGAGTCTCATGGATAGTGAGGTGTTTGGAGACACTGTTGGTCTGGGTGTCCTGAAGTCTGAGCCTCATTTGGTTTTCTTGTCACAGCTGAGCTGCTTTATGGTGTCTTTTCAACTCCGCACTTCTCCTGTGATGCCAGTTATGAAGCATCATGATCTAAAAAGGGTTGGAATTATGAGTAACCCCAAAGGACAGTGGAGAGATACATGACAGGTGGGGAGCTGGCTTCAGTTGATGAGCTAAGTACCAGCAGGAGTGTAAGACAGTATCAAGGACTTGACCAGGAAAGGTGGATTGCTTGTGGACCCAGCAGATGGATAGCCTTCGCTTCATGTTCTTAGTGGCAAGTACAGTTCCTGGGACATAGTATGTACCTAACAAATGCTTATTGATTTTGTGCAAAGGCATGTGCAAAACATCAAAAAAACTAGCTAGGTGTCCAGTACATTAAACTCCATAGGAAGGACATGACAAGAGTCACAGGATGAGAAGGCACAGATAAGTTGCAATCTGCCCTGGTGGAAGGAAATCTCTGCACTGATGAGGTCATAGGTCCATTGAAATATATTGCCAAGATGACAAATATTCCAACAGAGTGACCTGCAAAGATAGGTTAAATCACTCAATTAATCAACAAACATTTATTAAGGCAGCTAGGTGGTTCAGTGGATAGAATGATAGCCCTGAAGTTAGGAAGATCTGTTATTCAAATCTGGCCTCAGATATTTGGTAGCTGCATGACTCTGGGCAAGTCACTTAATCACTGTCTGCTTCAGTTTTCTTAATTGTAAAATGGGGATAATGACAGCACCATCTCCAAGGGTTGTTGTGAGGATCAGTGCCTGGTACATAGTACATGCTTTATAGCTTATTGTTTCCTTTCCCTTTTCCCTATGTGCTAGGTGCTAGGGATACAGAAATAAAAAGGAATCAGTCCCTGCCTTCAAGGAGCTTACAGTCTACTTGGAGAGACAACATGTATGTATGTAATTATATAAAAATAAAATACAAGATAATTTTAGTGGAGCACTAACTGCTGAGGTGATAAGAAAAGACTTCATGTAGAAGATGGCATTGGAGCTGAGCTTTGAGAAGAGAAGAGATCATTCATTCAGCAACCATTTATTAAGCACTTACTATGTGCAGATCCCTAAGACAGGCTCCAGGGATACAATTCCTACCCTCCAGGCACTTGCTTTCTGCTTGGGGGAGGTTGGGATGCACATGATAAGTTTTTAAGGAAGTACACACAAAGTGGCGAGTGATGGAGAGAAAGAAGAGTTGCAGACAGAAAGGGGAGAGAGAGAGAGAGAGAGAGAGAGAGAGAGAGAGAGAGAGAGAGAGAGAGAGAGAGAGAGAATGCCCCCTTACTGTGAGGAAATCAGGGAGGACTCCCTTGAGGAGGCAGCCCTGTAGCTGAAGCTTGAAAAAGGGGGAGCTGAGAAATGATTGCATTATAGGCAGGTGGGAACAGCCTGGTAGAATGACACCTTCTCTGCAAAGCCTTCCCTAGTCCCTGAAGCTGAAAGCACCCTTCCCCTGGACTAAAAGACTTGGCCTCAGAAGGCTGGTGGACATCTCCTCCACCCCCCTCCCTCCCTATCTTGTATTATACTTCTCTGTGCTCAAGGCATACACTCCACTACCCACCCCTCCCCCCAACTCCCCAGTAGGAGGAGAAAGTAGCACATCATATTCAGGGAACGTCATAGTCCAGGTTGGGTGGGTTATTAAAAGCATAAAATAATGGAAATCATGGGAAATGAACCTGGAGATGTAGATCAGAGCCCAGTTGTAACAAATACAAGATGAAGACATTTGTAGTTTCTCCTCAAGGGAGCAACATGGCAGCTGTGTTGTGGAGAACCATCTGACAGTTTGGATGAGGAACACCTGGAAGACAGGGATGAGTCAGAGATTTCTCCAAGGCTTTGAACTTGAGTAACTGGAGGGATAATGGTGTCCTCAATGGAAATATGGAAAATCAGAAGGAAGAATAGGTTTAGGGGGAAAGGTCATGAGTTTTGTTTTGTTTTAGACTTGCTGAGTTTGAGATGGTTCTAGTGTATCCTGGTGAAGATATCCAGCAAGCATTTTCATGTGGTCCCAGCACTCAGAGAGACAGAGACAGAGAGAGAGAGAGAGAGAGAGAGAGAGAGAGAGAGAGAGAGAGAGAGAGAGAGAGAGAGGTGAGGACCTGGGAGGCATCTCTCTAGGGAAGAAAACTGAACTCACAGAAATGGATAAAATCACTGAGAGAGCAGGAGGTAGAAGATGAGGGGTGAGAGCTATGTCAATGGTAGTGGTAGGGATAGAGGCATGACCCCAGTCTTCAAGAATCTGAAGGGTTGTAGCAGAGAAGGGAGCTCAGCTTTGTTCTGTTTGTCCCCAGAGGGCAGAACCAAGAGGGATGGGCAGAGTCTGGGATGGGGACTAGTTGTAGGGAGGCTGGTTCAGGCTGATGTCAGGAAAAATCCCTCACAATTAAAACTGTTGCAAAATGGCGGTCATGGGTACTTCCTTTGTATGTATTTATATATGTATTTGTTGACTCCCCCAATTAGAATCTAAGATCTTTTGGAGGAGGCTTTGGTTCAATCTTTGTGTTTGTATCTTCATCGTTAGCACTATGCCTGGCACAAAGCAGGTGATTAATCTATGCTTGTTGCATCAGTAACTGATTGATTCAGGCAAAGACAGCCATTTGTCAGAGACATTGTAGAAGAGTCTCTGTGGGTTGAATTAGGGCATTAGAGGTTCCCCTCTAGCTCTTAGATTCTAGGAGCCAAATAGCCCCTCACTTCAGAGAATGTTTTCCCATCCATTCTCTGTCATTTCTCACAACCCTGGGGAGGCAGGATCCTTACCCCCATTTTAGAGAGGAGCAAACTGAGTGCCAGAGAAGGGAACTGAATTGCCCAGGGATGTGTAGTAAGTCAGTGGCAGAACTGTGACCAGAACCGAGGTCCGAGAATCATTTTTGTGACATTGTGAGTCCCTTTCCCATTCAGAGTCTTGATTTCCCTACTGGCAAAATAAAGGGTTCGGATGATGTGAGGCGACCCTGGAGGGATGAGTAGAGTAGGGCTGTGGAGGATGAGAATGTGCATTGGTCAATGGGAGGAGTCCAGGAACAGAGTTCAACCCCAGTAGGATGGGGTTGTGAGTAAGTAAGTAAGGCTGTAGTATGCCTTAGAGTTTCCTCCCTCCCAAGAAGATTTGGGCCCTATAATAAGGCTCAGGAAGGTGGACACCTGGCCTGGGTTTAGGGCAGCTAGGTGTTGTAGTAGATAGAACACTGGACCTGGACTCAGAAAGACCTGAGTTGAAATCTGCTCTCAGATATGTACTAGCTCTGTGACCGTGGGCAAACCACTCAATCTTTGTCTCAATTTCCTCATCTGTAAAGTGTTATGTCTTCCAGGGCTGATGAGGGTCAAATGAAATCACATTTGTAAAATGCTTTACAAACCTTATATAAATTCTAGCTATCTTCATTTTTATTATTATAAAATAGCGATGTCATATGCTACAATGTGATCCCCACCCCACCCTCTGCCCTGAAAATCCCTCCCTCCTCCTGCCTTGGAACCTGCACAGCCCCCATCATCTATGCACACTTTCCCAAGCCTTCCTATTCCAGCCAACTTTTGGGGGGGGGGGGGGGGGGAAGGGCAGGGCAACTAGCAGTTGTTTACCTGAGGCAACAGTGTGCTAAGATTTAACCTTATTGTCTATTGTCTCAGGTGGATTATCTGTAGCGTGGGATTTCTGTACTAGGGACTATCTGAGATGTCTATCAGTTCTGTGGGGATTACCCCTGGTATGATGGATGGCAGGAGGAGGGAGAGAGGGGGGAGGGGGGAGGGGAAAGAGGGGAGGAGAGAGAGAGAGGAAGGGGAAGGAGGGAGGGGGGAGAGAGGGAAGATGAAGGGAGGGGGAGAGAGAGAAAGCAGGAGGAAGAGGGGTAGGAAGAGAGAAAGAGGGGGAAGGAGAGAGGGAAGGAGGCAGAGAGAGGGAGGAACAGAGAGAAAGAGAAAGAGAAGGAGGAAAGGAGGGAAGAGGGAGGGGCAGGGGGAGGGAGAGAGAGAGGGAACAAAAGAGAGAGGGAGAGGGAGAGGGGGAGAGAGGAGGGAGACAGACAGACAGACAGACATAGCCTTGACATGAGAAAACTTGAGTTTGAAGAACTGCTCTGCCACTTCCTAGCCATGTAACCCTGGACTTCTCTGGGACTCAGTTTCCTCCAGTGTAAAAATGAGAGGATTGGATTAGAAGATCTCCAGGGTCTCTCCCTACTGACATTCTGTGCCTGAGATGGTGACTACCTGTGCTGCTAAGTCCTTGTGGTGTGTACTAGGTTTGATGCTTAGTAGCTGAGTGACCCTAGAAAGTCACTTCTCCTGTCCAGGACTCAGTTTCCTCCCCTATAAAAAGGGACTGGCTTGTCAGATTGTTGTAGAGGGAGTTCACAGTGCTAGAGAGCTGGGACCTGTCATTCTTGAACCTTGATTCTTGTTGGGGTGTGGGTGATCCATGTCAGGGTTATCCCATCTTTGCACTTCCAGCTGGTGAGGGGCAGCCTGGCTATAGCAATACCACCAAGCTCTGAGACACTGTCTCATCCTGCAGGGATTGGAGGCTGTGGAAGAGCATGAGGAAAGGGTTGCTCATGTCAAGGATGGTGCCATTTCCTGGACAGGTGCTACCCCAGAGCTTGATTCCCCCACCCCTGCTCCCCCTCCTGGCTTCCTTCAAGATTCAGCTCTAAATCCCCCCTCATCCCTTGCAGGTGGCCTTGCCCATTTCCTCCAGCTCCTAGTGACCTTCTCTCTGAGCTTACCTGTCTCTATCCTCCATGGAACTGGAGTTGACGCTGTCTTCCCCATTCAATGTGAGCTCCTGGACAGCAGGGATTGCTTTCCTTTCTCTAAATGAATGACCAAATGAATGTATGCACATGATTAATGTGTACAAAGCACACAGAAAACTGCTCAGAACAGTGTTTTGCATGCAGTAATAACTTAATGGATGCTCATTCATTCACTTATTCACTTTGGGAAAAGCTTGAATGGTCCCTGCTTTCAAGGTGCTCCCCTCAAATGGGAGAGTTAACACTTAGAAAGGGACTCAGTGGTGATTTAGATGGAAAGGTGCCTGGTCCTTAGGGTGCAGGGGCAAAGTACAGGGTATGGCATCTTCTCTGACATTGTTTCCATGGAGGCAGCCATATTGGTTTCAGATGTTGCACCTATGGACAATGCCAAGGACATTGGGGGTGAGAAATTTCTTCTCCAAATCTTCAGTGATTGTGTTTGCTAAGGCTGTAGGGCTGTAGCTCCCACAGAAACAGGTACCAGGCCACATCTCCATGGGTGGCTTGGGGGGACTAGGGTGAAAGCCGGGCAGGTAATCTGGAGGTTGCTGCCACTTCAAGGCTTCTTTGGCTTGCACAACTCTTGGTGGTAATTGGTCAGCAGTTGGTTTTGGTGATAGCTTAGTGATAGCCACAGTGGTTTCCTCCTTCAATAATGGCTGTGGGGGTGGGACTGGAAATACAGTTTATGGTCTGGGGGTTGTGGGAGGGTTGCAGTGAGGAATATAGGATTAGGGATGCCCCAGACTCCTCAGATATCCTGAGAACCTCTTAGGGATGTCCTGGGATCTTGACATACCCTAGACTTGACCTAGGTTTCTCATACTCATGGACTGTGGGACCTGGCAGCCCCATACTTCTCAGATATAATTATGTGGAGCAGGACTTTCACAGAAAAAACAAGCCTTCTTAGAATTTCTGGGGCTGACCCCAAAGCAGTAGAAAATGCAAAATGACCCCATAGTCCCCACCCGTTCAAAGATAGAAGAGCTACCTGGGTAGGCTTTCCAATGGCAGAGTGAGAAGGAAGTCTTCCTGTAGAAGACAGGATTTTAATTGAAGACAGTCAAGGAAACCAGGAGGCAGAGATGGGGAGGGAGAGCATTCCAGGCATGGGGGAGAGTCAGTGAAAATGCCTTGAACTGAGATGGAGTATCTTGCGTGGGGAAAAATCAAGGAGTCAGCCATGCCTGGAGGCTGGGGGCTCTGGGTAAGGATCTCCAAGGGCTCTTTCTGTAACTTGGAGCACCTGAGCTGATTCTTCCACCCTAAACCTGTTCCTTGCTTTGTTTAGGGTGATACCAGTCACTGTGTCAATCAGTCAGTAAGCATTTATGAGGCACCTGCTGTGTGCAAGGCACACTGTGGTAGGCACTAGGGAGACAATGACAAGGGTGAAGAATTTGTTGAGCACTTTTAGAATGCTGGGAGTATCTTTGGCTCTTCCTTTTCCCTCATCCCTCACATCAGTTTGTTTACTAAATAATCCTAGAAGTGTAAGGAATCTAAGAGGTGTCTAGTCTAATCCATATGAAGCTGGTGGCTTAGGAAGACCTGAGTCTGAATCCTGCCTGAGACACTAGTTGTATGATCCTTGGTAATTGACAAACTCTCAGCTTCAGTGTCCTTATCTCTAAAATGGGATAACAATAGTGGTGGGATTGCAGCTCAGATGACATGATATATGCAAAACATTTTGCAAATTGCAAAGTGATTTATAAATATGCCAGCTGAACTAGAATCCTCTCTACAGCAACCCAGCACATGGTCACCCAGCCTTTTGGTGAAGGCACCCATCAGTGAAGGGGAGCCCACCATCTCCCCCAAAGTAGCCCATTCGTGTCTAGGGAGTTCTCATCATGAGAGACTTTCTCCTGTGATGAATACTGGACTGACTTCTTTACAGCTTCCCCCATTACTCCGGGCTCCTTCCTCTGGGGCCAAGCAGACAAGGCTAAGTCCTCTTCCATGACAGCCCTTCACCTCTTATGTCCTTCCTGAGTCTTCTGTTCTCCAAGCTAAACATCCACAGAACCTTCAATAGAGCTTTACATGGCAGCAACTTGAAGCTATTCAGTATTATGTCTGTTTGCTCTGAGTACTCTCCCCCTCCTCAATGACCTCCCAACTGCTGGGCCCAGAACTGAGCATGTCTGAGCCTGGCAGAGGACAAACGGAACTATCCTCCCTCTCTTTCAGTCTCTTTCTCTTCACTCCATCTCTTTCCCTTCGCCCCTCTCTCTTCCCACCCCTCCCTTCCCCTCCCCTCCCCTTTCCTCTCCTCTTCCCTTCCCTTCCCCTCCTCTCCCCTCCCTTCCCTCCCTTCCCTCCCCTCCCCTCCCCTTCCCCTCCCTCCCCTCCCTCCCTCCCTCCCTTCCCTTCCCCTCCCCTCCCTTCCCCTCCCTTCCCCTCCCCTCCCTCCCGTCCCGTTTCCTCCCCTCCCTTCCCCTCCCCTCCCTTCCCTTCCCTTCCCTTCCCCTCCCTTCCCGTCCCCTCCCTTCCCTTCCCCTCCCCTCCCCTCCCCTCCCTTCCCTTCCCTCCCCTCCCCTCCCCTCCCCTCCCTTCCCTTCCCTTCCCTTCCCCTTCCCTTCCCTTCCCTTCCCTTCCCTTCCCTTCCCTTCCCTTCCCTTCCCTTCCCTTCCCTTCCCTTCCCTTCCCTTCCCCTCCTCTCCCCTCCCTTCCCCTCCCCTCCCCTCCTCTCCTCTCCTCTTCTCCTTTTCTCTCTTCTCCCTCTCTCCAATTCCCCAAATTTTTTGCCACAGTAGGCATTTCCCAATACTACATTCCCATAGTACATATGACTTTCTAATAAAAGGAGATGATACATTTATAGGGAAGTGGTGGCCAAGGAAGACTGAAGTCAAAGAGATGGTGAACGGAGCCATAGGCTAATGCAGTGATGGTCCCCTTCCAGACACATGTGCACTTTAGCTTATGTGCACTTAGTAGGTTATCAACACCATCTGTTGATGGTTGATGAGTTTTGACACCATTTAGTGTTGTCTTTATTTATATTATTGTCCTTGCACACATTGGTGATTGGGGTGTACAAAGAGGAGGAAAGGCAAAGATCAATTCCTTCTCTCTGTGTTCTCTCTGGAGAGCTGGCTCTCTTCTCTGCTGCCAGGGGTTACACTCCACAGCTAGTTCCTGCCTCTACTGGATTGACTCATTGACTCCTGAGAGTCCTTTTGCCTCCACTGTCTTTCTAGACAAAGAAAACTTCCTTTTTAAAAAGACCACTGGCCAGCCAATGGTTAACTATTCTCTAATTCCATTAGGAAGACCTTCACACTTTCTAAAGGAGATAATAGAATACAGGCAGCTCTTTGCCCTTGGTTAAACATGTGACCACTTCCCTTCTCTTCCTTGCACCTTGACTCAAATCATTAAGAAAAATGTAAGTCAGTACAGAGCCAAACATAGCTCCTCAGGACACTCTACTGGAGGCCTTCAGAGGTGGTTCTCAGATTTATTGGTCCAACTCTAGTCTCTGCTCTGACCTCCAATCTTTAATCCCCAACTACCACTGGATAATTTGAACTAGATGCCTCCTAGGCATCTTAAGCTCAACATGTCCAAAACTGAACTCATCCTCCCTCCCCCCAAACTGTTCACTCTTCTTAATTCCGTATCATTGAGGAGGATGTCACCATCCCTCTAGTTACCCAGGTTCCCAAACTATTGCCATCCTCATCTCTTCATTCTCACTTCTCATACTCCTGTCCTCTCTACCTTTGTAACATCTCTCCAATATTCCCCCCCCTTTTCCTCTGACACCACCACCACTCTGGTGCAGACCATCATCAACTCATGCCTGGGCTATTGTAATTATAGCCTGCTGGTGGGTCTTCCTGCCTCAAGTTTCTCCCCACTCCAATCCATCCTCCACTCAGCTGCTAAAGTGTTCTTCCTAAAGCTCTGTCTGACCATATCACAACCCACCCTTCCCACCCAATAAATTCCAGTGGCTCTCATTTCCAGGATAAAATAGGAAATCCTTTGTTTGGCATTCCGAGCCCTTCACAACCTGAACCATTGCTATCTTTTTAGTCTCCTTACATCTTTCATACCCTTCTACATATGCAGTGAAGTGTGGAGTGACACCAGCCTCCTCTACATTCTTCTAACATAGCATTGTATCTTCCAGTACCAACCATTTTCTCAGCTCCCTCATGCTGGCTTTGAGACTTTGATGCTCTAGGAACTGGCAGTAATCCCGTCCCTCAGTTCATATAGTATCAGAGATTGAGAGCTGGAAGGGACTTTAGAGGCATTGACTCCACCCCCATTCCTAATCCCTCATTTTACAGATGAGGAACTGAAGCACAGAGGTCAAGTGACTTGTCCAGGGTCTCAGAGCAAGTAAGAGTCTCATGCAAGATGTACATTCAGGTCTTTCTCACTCCAGGTTCAGGACTCAATGATTCCACTGTCTTGTAGGGCCAAGAGACTTAAATTTATCAAAGGTACCTTGGTGATGTCTTACTTCCTGATTACTTATCTCGGGCATCAACTCTCTGTTACCATTTTTTTTAGTATAGAAACTCCTTAATGCCTTACTCTTTTCCTTTAGGAGTCAGGGTCACTTTTGGGTTTCCAAAATTCTTTTTGAAAAGGGGATTTGACCAGACTCCTTTGTCTATATCCCTGCCTACCCTTATTGACACCTGTTCCATAAATGAGTGACTCTCTGGACAAACTAACCACCACATCCAGGGGAGAAAGGAGCAAGCCATAGGCACTTATAGGTCTGAGGGAGGCTTATTGAGGGCTATTTTTTTTGTAACCAGTAGAGGTCTTAGGAAGGTTGAAGATGAGATAGGATTCTCCTCAGGCCTATCTATGTCTTGAAATGGATCTCCATTAGCTGTTGTAGCAGGGGAAAGGCATTCTTGTGTGTGTGTGTGTGTGTGTGTGTGTGTGTGTGTGTGTGTGTGTGTGTGTGCGCGTATGCATATTGTGTTGTAAGTATGCTCATGTGGTGTTGTATTGGGTGAGTTGTGTTGTGAGTGTGTTTGTGTGGTCATTTTCCCCAAGGTTCCCATCTTTCTACTTCACCAATCAACTGTTGGTCTTGATTGGTCAAAGTGAAGTCTCACTATTTTATGTTTGAAGAAGAAACAATTATTAGGGGAAGTTAAGAATTTTACTAAGACCTCGAAGGCCATATATTATTTGAAGTTTTATCTCCTCTAGTTCCCAGCCTAGAGGGGAAGGAGGAGTCTGAACAAAGCAGGTACCTAAGAAATGAATTTGGCTGGGTCTTTATTGACCCAGAAGGTCAGACTTCGGGATCATGGGTCTAGAATGAATGGGCTGACCTTGAAGACTGTGTCAATTCTTTGATTCTGTGATTTCAAGTTTAAGTCTTATGATTCATTGACATATCAATGTGTGAAGGGGAGATCATATGTTCTGTTAAGGACATGCAGAGGTTGAAATGCTTAAAGGACACCTGGGGATGTGTCTAGGACCTGTCGGGGGTGGAACCAGAAGGGTAGCTAGCTTTCAGCAGCCGGTCCAGCTGCTTCTAGGATACTGTTTGGCCTTCACTCTCCTCCTGAGCTCACCCATGGCCCCAGGGAGATACAGAAACTCATCTGCTAACACCAATCCAGCTGCTTTTTAGTCACTGGATTTTTTTCCCGTCATCTCTCTCACTCAAATATTATCCTTTCTTCTTTCAGATTCTCCCTCTGCCTCCCAAATGTTCTCATAGATTCTTTCCCATTCTCTCTCAAGGTCTCATTCTCTCTCATTTCTCTTATGTTAGATTCTGAAAAGAATTCTACTTCTTAGCCTAGTGCCCTTTCCTGCACTTCTACCTCCACTAGATCTCTGTCCCCCTCGTATTTCTGTCTCTCTCTGCCTCTCTTTCTCTGTCTCTGTCTCTCTCTGTCTTTGCCTTTGTACCTGCTCAAGTTAGAGAGTCAATCTCCAAATTTGGAAGAGATGCCTCTTGCAAGCCTAGGGACCCTGAATCTCATTCTTTGTGCCTACCCTGGGGCTCAAGAGATGTGTGGAGTGTTAGGTTTTTATTTTTTCACAGTGGGGAGGGAGAAGTGGGACTTAATCTCCACCCTATGGCACTATTTTCTGGCCTTGCTCTGGTGATGGGGGTGGGGCAGCACTCTGAGATTTCATTCTTGATTCCATTTCTAACAGTGAGCTAAGCTGGTTGATAATGTTGTACATGAAAAATATGCTAGTCTGGACAGCAAGAGTCAAATCTTACTTTAGCCCTTCAATGACCTGTGTGACCTTAGTCCCCTATTCCCCAATCCCATCATTCAAGCATAGCTGGTTGAGGTTTGATGAGAAATAATGTGCTTCTGAATTACTTTCTAAAGGCTAACAAAGAACTTTCTTCATAACAACCCAGTGAGGTGGGTTCTATAAGTATATTTTTTTGTTGTGACCCTGTTTGGGGTTTCCTTGGCAAAGATACTGGAATGGTTTGCCATTTCTTTCTCCACTTATTTTACAGATGAGAAAACTGAGGCAAACATGGTTAAGTGACTTGCCCAGGGTCACACAGCTAATAAGTGTCTGAGGCCAGATTTGAACCCAGGAAGATGAGTCTGCCTGATTCCAGACCTGCCACTCTATCGTCTTTGCCACATAGCTATGCCTCCATTTCACAGATGAGAAGAACTGAGCTCAGACAGGTCAATGAAGTTGCCCAAGGTCAGGCAGCCAGTTAAGTGCTGGGACTGGTACAGATGATAAGTTCAGAACCTTTTTTGAAATGGGCCCGAGGTGCCAGCCTGGATGAGTTACAGTCAGCCCTGGATCCTCTGGGGCTGTAGGGTCCCTTACTTGGAGGGAGGAGAAGCTGTGGTCACAGCTCCTTCAGCCCCAGGAGATGGTGCCCGCCTCTCCCATTGTATACATTGATGCTCGACACCTCCGGCTTCCCCAAAGCCTTCACTAGCCACTACTTTCCCCCTTAATACTGCTTTCCCATTCCTCATTTCCCACCCCAGGCTGTGCCCTAAGACACATGCACTGAAACACACAGACTCTTCCAGAGAAAGCACAAGTTAGAGAAAGAAAGAAAGGATCATAGATCTAGAGATGAAAGGACCCTTAGAAGTCATCTAGTCCACTTATCCCCCTCATCTCGAAGATGAGGAAAGTGAAGGCTAGGAGAGTTAAGTGACTGGCTCATAGTCACACAGAGTAAAAGGAAGAGATGGAACTAGAGCCTCTGACTCCAAATCCAAGGCTCTTTCCTCTGCATTACAAAAGAAGATGACAGAGATGATGAGGGAGGGAGGAGAAGAGAGGAGAGAGACAGAGACAGAAAGAGAGAGACAGAGAGAGATAGAGACAGAGTCAGGAGATGGAAGAGAGGAGAGAGGAGGGACAGAAGAGAGTAGGAAGGGGGGGAGAGAGAAAAAGAGAGAGAGAGAGAGAGACAGAGAGACAGAGAGAGAGAGAGAAAGAGAGAGACAGAGAGAGATAGAGACAGAGAGAGACAGAGAGACAGAGACAGAGAGAGACAGAGGGACAGAGACAGAGAGAGAGAGACACAGAGAGACAGAGAGAGATAGAGACAGAGTCAGGAGATCGAAGAGAGGAGAGAGGAGGGAGAGAAGAGAGTAGGAAGAGGGCGAGAGAGAGAGAGGGAGGGAGAGAGACAGAGACAGAGAGAGAGACAGAGATATAGAGAGAGAAGAGGGAGAGAGAGAGAGATTGGAGGGAGAGTCAGAGAAACAGAGTCAGAGAGACAGGGACAGAGACAGAGAGAGAGAGACACAGAGAGACAGAGAGAGACAGAGACAGTCAGGAGATGGAAGAGAGGAGAGAGGAGGGACAGAAGAGAGTAGGAAGTGGGGGGGGGTGGGGAGAGAGAGAGAGAGAGAGAGAGAGAGAGAGAGAGAGAGAGAGAGAGAGAGAGAGAGAATGAGGGAGAGAAGGCAGGGAAGCCAAAGGGGAGCGGAGGTAGGCCCGGCCCGGCAGGCCAGGCAGGCGCCCTGGGAGCGGCGGCGGGGTGAGGGTTCACTGCCCATTTAATCAAAGACAAGTTAAGCCTTGCTCCTTGGCCGGCTGCTGTTAATTTATAAAAAATACCCCCTAATAAAATTCGACTTGATTCTTCGATTGGTTGGGCATTAGGCCTCCTCCGCCTGGGGCGACGCGGGGACATAACGGATGCATTTGCAGATTTGGAAAACGAAAGCCATCCGCCCGGCGCCGGTGGCGGGAGATCCGCCGCTTTGCTTGCTTAATGAAATATAAAGATTCTTTTAACCAATGTAAGCACAATTCGACAGCTCGTGAAACGCCGCGGCGCCGTGATGAATGGCCTGCCCGGCTCCCCAGGAATTGCTACGCGGCACCTTTTAAATATTTAATTGATTTTATTTGGAGTGCGCAGTGGGCTGAGCCCGGCCCAGGCCAGGGCCTCCAGGGGCCTCTCGACGCCTCTTGCTCTGCCCTGCCCGTCCCTTCTCCTTACCCCAGCTCCCAGTGGATGGGCGAACCTAAAGACAGACCGACAGAGACTGAGAGACAGTGACGGGAGAGAAACACAAAAGAGAGAGACAGAGATAAATACAGAGAGATGAGGCAGAGAGAAAGAGAGTAAAACAGAACAGAGAGATAGAATGATAATAGGCAGAAAGATAGAGACAGCGAGAGGAGAGACAGAGAAAGAAGAGATACAGGAATACAGAGACAATGAGAGGCATCAGAGAGACAGGGAGAGAAAAAGAGAAATTAAGAGACAAGAAAGAGGAAAGGGGAGGAGAGAGAGACAGGAGAGAGAGAGACAGATGAGAGAGAGAGAGAGAGAGAGAGAGAGAGAGAGAGAGAGAGAGAGAGAGAGAGAGAGAGAATGATAGTATGAGACACATTTTCAGGGCAGGAATGGGCCATGAATAGATGGGCCATAGTCCTGATCCAGGCAGTATAGTGTAGACAAGAAGGAGGCAGCTAAGCTCAGATTTTGGTTTAAGTTCAGACTGGCCTGGTCCTCTGGACAGTCAGGATTTTCCCTTTCCCTTCTGTTGGTGGGACCCTAGCAAAATTAAAATTAAAAAAAAAAGAAGAGAGAAAGACCTTTAAGGAAGCTTCTGAGGCTGAGAGGTGTGACCATTGGAATCCCAGAGCTGGGCAGGCCCTCAGAGGATACCTCTTACGTCCTATCTCCTTGAAGACGTCCAGAGCTACCTACTGAGGCCACGGCTGTCAATCAGGGGACAGCTCTCGTGGTTAGGAAGTTTTTCCATTGAGCTGAAACCTGCCTCCCTGTCACTTCTGCATGTGATTTCAAGTTCTCCCCTCTGGGGCCAAGCAGAACTAGGCTAATTCCTCTTCCCTTTGAGTGTCTCTCAGAGACTGGAAGACAAGGAGCACCTGTCCTTCTCTGCACCTCCCTCCAGCCCCCTGCAATCCTCTTTCTGCTGGTTGTATTGGGACAGTGAGGGACAGCAGCCTCAGCTGAAGAGTGTGATATGGGCAGAGGGCCAGAGGTGGAACCCCAAAGCTGGGGGCTGAGTCTGAATTCAACCATTTATTGCCTCATTAGGTCACTTTTCCTCACTTCTTGTTCTTGATGTAAGAGTCTTCACTCTCAGCTCCTTCCCTGTGTTGACAGTCAGGATAGGTGCTCTGTTTCATGTGATGGACCACTTCAGCTCCTGCTTTCTCTGTTCTGTGCTCCTAAGGTCCCTTCCAACTCTCATGTCCCCTTTTATTCTCAAATTCCTCTGTCTGTCTGTCCCTGTCCCTGTCCCTGTATCTGTCTCTCTCTGTTCTTTCTGTCTCTCACTATCTTGTCTGTCTCTGTCTTTTTTTATCTCTCTGTTTCTCTGTCTCCATCTCTGTCTCTGTCTGTCTCTGTCTCTCCCCTTACATCTTCTGTTGTCTGTTCTAAAGGCCCTCCCCCTGACGTTCTATAAGCCTGTGAGACTAAGGGGGTGGAGAACAGATGATTAAGTCTGAGTAATTTAGCACAAAATAAGGATATTGTGGTAATGAACATCATAGGGCTCCAGGCTTAGGCAATTCCCCCATGGGGAGGAGCTGGCTTTCCAGCACGCCTGGATTCCCTGGTTTTACAGATAGAAGCTTTGTGCAAAGACCTTGGCTGAGGAGGCAGGAGATCCGAGTTTGCATCCTAGTTTCATTGTTGCCTCCTTGTGAAACTTGGAGCAAATCAATTCTCTGGACCTCAGTTTGCCCCTCCTTAGGATGGTAATAATAACATCAATACTGCCTCTGATATGGGGCTTTTGGGAAGCTAGAGTAAGATTGTGAGAAAGACTTTTGATCCACTGGTGTCATTACAATGGTTGAATTGCCCCAGATGGTACCTTTGGGGTTGGGACCCCTCAGTGACCAAGGATAAATTAGACCAAGGACCTCCTTGTCTTCCCTTTCCCCCTTCTCCACCTGGAATTGAGGCTAGTCTCCTTTCTCTTTGCTTTGGTGGGAGGGTATAGCAGATGACCATGTTCAGGGAACGAGTTGCCCTGGGTCTCACTGCTCTTCTGGTGGGCTTGCCTTTTTCCTGCCAGGATTTCCTGTATTCCTTCTGGATCTTCCTGTGCCCATCTTATCCCCTTCCTAGATCATGAGCCAGGCAGGGGTTGTGTTTTGTCTGAGGTACGGGGCCCTTGGTCCTCTAGGCACTTAGTCACTGACTGTGGAAGGAAGGAGGTGAGAGGGAAGAGAGGAGGGAGAGAAGAGGGCAGGAAGGTCTCTGGGGGTCTTCTTACAGCTCTCCCTTCTGCTTCCTTGTCCCTCCAGGTGGTCGCCGGAATGCAGCACTACGGTGTCAATGGCTATTCGCTGCATGCCATGAACTCCCTCAGCGCTATGTACAACCTCCACCAGCAGGCAGCCCAACAGGCCCAGCATGGGCCTGACTACCGGCCCTCCGTGCATGCCCTCACCCTGGCAGAGAGGCTGGCTGGTAAGATCAACTTGGGCATGGTGGGCGAGGGAGGGAGGGAGAGCATGTTGCCCACAGCTCCTTCACCTTTCTCTTCCTTCCACTCTCCACCTGTGGAGTTCCTTTTCATACTTTACATCAGGGCATAGATAGCTAGTGTTGAACTTGCAGTCTGGACTTGTGCCTCAGACGCTGCCTGGCTGGGTGACCTTAGGCCATTTCCTTCACCTCTGTGAGCCTTAGTTTCCCCTTTTGTAAAAGGAAGGGGTTGGATGCCATGACTCTCAGCTGGGATCCTAGGGTCCTTAGCCCACCACAAATGTCCCTTGTTCCCTGGTCTTCCTGTTGTCTTCCTGCTAGAAAGGACTTCCTCCAAGGAGCTTCCAGAGCACTCTGACTATCTCTCTGGAACATTTATCATGTAATATTATCGATTCAAGTTACCCAAATTGAGTTCCCTCTCCCAGACTGGAGCACCATGAGATCAGGGACCTGAACTTTGCTGAGCTAGTTCCCTCCTAGCACAGGGCCCAGGGTTCTGAACCCAGCAGGTACTCAGTCTACCTTCATCAGGTTGAGTGGCACTCTGTTTCTGGGTGTGAGATTCCTCTGGGGTGCTTCCTTCCATTACATGATGCCCAGATATCCTCCAGGAGTAAAGCTCCTAAAATAGAGTGCACCTGCTCAGCTAACAGAGGGATCTAAGGGGCCTGCCACCCCTGGCTTCATGAACTCCAATGTGACCTACCTGCTAATAATGGCTGAACTTGGTGCCACATCCCCCACCTGCATGCCTTTGAACAGGCTGTTGTTAACCTCCATGCCTAGAATGCCCTCCCTCCTCACTCAGCCTCTTCAGAGATTCTCCAAAGCTCAGTTCCTGGGCCACCTCCTCTATGGCAGTCTTTCCTGGTTCTCTCTGTCCTCAAATGATTATTTATCTGCTTTCCCATTTATACATCATATCCTTGTCCCCTTCCCGAAGACAGTAATTACTCAAGGGTAAAAACTGTCTCACTTCTGTCTTTATGGGCCTCAGTGCCTGGCACACAGTAGGCACTTAATCTTGTTGAATCAGATTGAATTGGTAAGAGCGGCTCCCTGACCATCTCCCAGGACTTCAAGTTTAACAAACATGAATTAAGTACTACTGTGTGCAGAGCTCAAGGAGACCCACAGAGTAGAACTGACCCACTCCCTGGTCTCATGGAACTCACAGTCTAAGAGGAGAATGAAGCTCAGGGCTCTCCATCATGATGCATAGAGAGAATTAAGAAAACCATCTGAGCTCTATAGAGAAAGGTCATTACAGATGGGACAATCAAGGAAGACTTCCTGAGAAAGGGTGTCCTGTGGACTACTGGATAACATAGCTGATGAGGAGGCAATGAGGGTTAAGTGACTTGCCCAGAGTCAGACAGCTAGTATGTATCTGAGGTCAGATTTGAACTCAGGTCCTCCTGACTATAGGGCCAGTGTTCTATCTACTGCACCACCTAGCTGACCCAGAAGGAATGGCTTTTAAAAATCCTTTTGATTATTATGAGCTTGGTAAGCACCCACAAATATGCACCCTACAAAGAAGAGTGCAAAATGAATACTACAAGTCACTTAACTCCGATTTCCTTGCCTTCCCCTGTCCAAAAAAGAGTACTACACAGGAAACAGGAAATGGCCCTTAGTACAGCTTTGTGTTTTTAAAAAATATATTTCAAATTGAATATGGTACCCCCAGTACTGTCCAGCTTGTCTATGTCTCCTTTTGACCTTTGGAGGAAGTAATTTGAAGGGAAGCTTTAAAGTATGGGCACAGATTCACCAGGTGAAGGAGGAGAGGGGAAAGCATTTATTAACTTCCTGCTATGTGGTAGGCACTGTGCTAAGCATTTTACAAATATGTCACTTGATCTTCACAAACACCCTGGGAGGTAGGTGTCCCATTTTACAGTTAAGGAAACTGAGGCAGACAGACTTTCTCAGGGTCATATAGCCAGGAAGTATCTGAGGCAGGATAGGCCCAGTGCTCTGTCCACTGTGCCACCAACTGCTTACTCTACATAGATAGATCAAAGAGGAGGGAAGACATTCCTGGCAGAGAGAACTTTGGTGAGCAAATGTTCTGAAATAGGATAGCATAGGGTCTTCTCAGGGCACAAAGAGGAATTCAGTTTGATTGCAACAAAGGTTTCATGGAAGTCTAAGATGCAGCTGGAAAGTTAAGGTGATGCTAGGCCTTGAATGTCAGGCCAATGAGTTTAAACTGGATGGCAGAGCCCTATAGGGTCTCCTATAGGGCTCTGAAGGAAGGAATGCCGTGACTAGCTCTGTGGCTAAGGAAGATGTGTCTGGCAACAAACCAAAGGATGGATTGGAGGAGGAGAGAGTAGAGTCAGGGGGACTGTTAGGAGCCTATCATAACGGGCCAGGTGGGTGACATTGAGGGTCTGCATTAATGAAGTAGCTGTGGGAACAGAGTGGGGTGGGGATGGGGAGGAAAAAATGGCAGAAATGGAATCCACAGAACTTGGTCACTGATTGCATATGGCAAGTGAGGGAGAGGGAGGAGTCATTGATCACCCCAAGATTACAACCTGGGAGATGGAGTCAAGGATGGGACCATAAACAGAGGGAGGGAAGTCTCAAGGTGAAAATCTCAAGATCTTGGAATATCCAATCTTTTCTGGCCCTTATATGAAGTAGTCCTCTGGGAAAGGATGAGGATAGAAGCCGTGGTGTCTGAGTATGTGCAAAGGGACCCGGGACTCCAGCTGAGCCCCTGTCTGGCTCTCCAGTCCCCTCATCCTTACACATCGACCTTGAGTTTTCCTGCTTCACAAACCCTCTGTTCTTCTTGGAGGAATCAGAGCATCTCAGTTCAGGAGGAAGTCTGGCAATCACTTTTGCTCTCTAGGGAGCAAGATGTGGCTCCTACAGCTAACAACCATTGCACAGAGCCATCCTGCTCCCCTTTATGACCAAATACAGTTTTATGAGATACCTTGCTGAAGTCAGGGTTGAATCTGGGATCAGGGTCAGAGCTCAAAATATAACTAGGGTCAGGGTTCAGCATATAGCTAGAGTCAGGGCTCAGTCTTTGGACAGTTAGGGCTCAGGCTGTGTTAAGACTCAGGGCAAAGAAGTTACTCATCTGGGAAGTTTTTTGAGTGACTATTTATGGAGTCATTGGCATGGATTCAGTGACCTTTTTTGGCTCCCTATGCCCTTCAGCCAGAGGAGATTTTAATCACCCTGGACACACTCTCTTCTGGACAGTAATGTTCTTCTCAGAATGTCTCATCAGAACTACAGACACTATTTGGCATTCGAGTAGTAATCAGATCCAGAGGTGATTTGCTAAGGCCTCCCCTCTGCCTGGTCATATGCCCCCTCCCCCCGGAAAACATTCTAGGAATAACAAAAAGAAATATTTTAGCAAAAAGATATCGATGAGCTATCATACATCCATAAGAGAGTAAACGGAATAGTAAGAAGAAAGGAGGTGAGGCCCAAATGAGGAGAAGTTGAAGGAACTTGAGCCCAGAGAAGAGGTTTGGCAGGGACAAGTCACTTAATGGCTGCTGGCCTCAGCATTCTCATCTGTAAAATGGAGATGATAATTGTATCTACTTCCCAGAGTTGTTGTGAGGATAAGAGAGATAATATTTGTAAAGAACTTTGTAAACCTTAGAGCATTCAATAATCATGATCACCATGATTCTTCTTCTCCTACACAAGAAGAACATCCCAATAAGCAGAAAGGGTGGCCTGAGAGGATCATATTCTCTGTCTTTGAAGATCATAGTTCATAGGATTTAAACTAGGAGGGCAGCTAGAGGTAATAGATTTGAACCCCCTTATTTGACAGAAGAAATTGAAAATAGAAGTGATTTCCTTAATGATATATACAAATAGTATAGAGCCAAAAACGAAGGGATTCTTTGAGGTGGTAGTGAGCTCCCCATCACTACCAGCTATCTTCCTTTAGAATCTAGAAGGCCATTCGGTCAGGAAGGCTGTGGAGAGGGTTCCTATTCTGGAATGGGTTAGCCTGGACAATGCCTGGCATCTCTTCTAGTTTCAAGACTCTGCGATTCTAAGTTCGTGGAGGGCTGAGTCCTGGGACTAGGAGGCAGGGAGTCTTGTGTGTGCTGTGCGTATGTGTGCTCCTCCCAAATTCCCATAATTAAATGGGCCCCCTCTGCTTGCCCTCCAACGGCTGTACATTTCAAGACATCATCTTGGAGGCCCGCTATGGCTCTCAGCACCGAAAGCAGCGCCGCAGCCGTACTGCCTTCACTGCCCAGCAGCTCGAGGCCCTGGAGAAGACCTTTCAGAAGACCCACTACCCGGACGTGGTGATGCGGGAGCGGCTGGCGATGTGCACCAATCTGCCAGAGGCCCGAGTGCAGGCAAGACTCTCTAACCCCACCGTCCACGCCTTCCCGCCCTCTGCCTGTCTCCTTCCTCCCCTTTGCCAGCTCCCTTGGTTTTGCAGCCAATCGCCACTCTGGTCTCCCATCTGCACAGGCGAAATAACCTTTTGTACCCTTTCACCAAGACCTAACTTCCAACTTTATTAAGGTGGAGAGCGAGGAGAGTAAATGTCGGCGATGTGAGCCGGCTGTAGGTGTGGAGCCGGGCAAGGGGAGGAGGGTCGAAGTGGGGAAAGGATTGTCGATGATGCTCACTCTGCCTAGGTCTCCCCTACCCTGCCCTGATTCCTGCTTACTAGACCCCATGCTCTCTTTCTCCCGTCTCTGCTCCCACTTCCATTCTTGTCCCCGAAGGCCTGTTCACCTCTTCTCTCTCTTCTCTCCGTCCCTCTCCCTTGCAAGGTATGGTTCAAGAACAGAAGAGCCAAGTTCCGTAAGAAGCAGCGGAGCCTGCAGAAGGAGCAGCTTCAGAAACAGAAGGAGGCTGAGGGCGGGCACGGGGAGGGCAAAGCGGAAGTCCCCAACGCAGACGGCCAGGCTTCTGTCCTACCTGAGTCTGAGCAGTCTTGTGCTCTGCCTGGCGAGCCCTCCGCTGAGCTACACCTGACCCTGTCGGAGCAATCTGCTGGTGAGTCAGCTCCTGAGGACCAGGCTGACCGGGAGGAGGAGGAGGAGGAGGCTCGGGGAGCCATCGAGCAAGGCAAAACTGAGAAGAGTCCAGGCCTGGAGGGAAAGGGCTTCGGCTGCAAGAGGAGCAGCCCCAAAGCAGGTGAGGCCCGGGGCGGGGCAGGCGGTGCTGCAGAGAACAGGTTCCTATTTGAGAGGGATGCTGCCCGGGACCTCCGTAGGAAGTGCTGAGACGCCTAGAATGTGTGAGGCCCACTGTTGGAGAGGTAGCACCAAAGGGGAGGGGCAATCAGAGGTTACATTGTCGAGGGTATAGTGGACATTGGGAGAATTATCTTCGTATCAGGAGAAACTGTATATGAAAGCATATGGAATATCAGAGAACACGGGGTGTCAGAGGAAACTGTGAGAGGAAAAAATGAATGAGAGAACCTGGGATGGTGTTGGAGGAGACGACCTACGACAGCCCACAATGTGTCAGGGGAGACAAGCTATCAAAGCAGACAGTGCATCGGGAGAGGACTATTTATCAGGGTAGACAGTGTATTTCTTCGGGAGCAGGGAGGAGGAATACACTTTCTCAGGGGAGAAAGTATCAGAGGAGGCACGGGTTTGAAAAGACAGTTTGTCTGTCAGAGGAAACGGGCTATTGGCAAAGACAATGTATCAGAGAAGACAGGCAGGCTATTCGAGGAAACAGTGTATTGAAGGAAAGAAGGTATCGCTGTTAGATGAGACGGTGGATCGGCGGAGACAGAGTATCTTGCAGTGGAAAAATGTAACAGAGATTGCTCAGAGGAAACGTTCCTTAGAAGAAACAATGTATCAGGGAGACAATCGGGAGACTCGGTACCGGACAATGTATTAAGGGGGATTATATAGTGAGACTGTATCTTGGAAACTGTAGCAGAGAGGACTTTGTCGGGTAAATACTATGTCGAAAGGGCCACAGGAAAAGTGGCTAGTGCATCCCTCCTTTCCCCACACCCCGCTCAGCCCAGTATCCTGCCTCTGCGACCCCTGGGCTGACCAGGAGGTTATCGATCTGCCTGTTCCTTTGGGAGGCACATGGGAGCCGGGCGGAGGGAAGGGGGAAGTTTTCGGCCGTGGGAGCTGCTGCGTGGGTGGTTAACGGGCCTCCCCCACGGCTGTTCTTGCAGACTCACCGGGCGGCACGGCCTCAGGCCCCCTGCCACCGCAGACCTCGGGCGCTGGGGCCGGTGGGGGCGGCGGCAGCATCCTGGGTCCCTCACACTCCTACTCATCCTCGCCGCTCAGCCTTTTCCGCCTGCAGGAGCAGTTCCGCCAGCACATGGCGGCCACCAACAACCTGGTGCATTACTCGTCCTTCGAGGTGGGCGGCCCGCCGCCCCCAGCTGCGGCCGCTGCAGCCGCCGCCGCTGCCGCCGCTGCTGCCGTGCCCTACCTGGGCGTCAACATGGCACCGTTGGGCTCCCTCCACTGCCAGTCCTACTACCAGTCGCTGTCTGCCGCGGCTGCCGCGGCCCACCCGGGCGTGTGGGGCTCCCCGCTGCTTCCCGCGGCTCCCGGCGGCCTTGGTCCCCCGCCGCCGCCGCCCCCAGCCGCTGCGGCCGCAGCAGCAGCTGCCGCCTCGGCCGCGCTGAACAGTAAGACCAGCAGCATCGAGAGCCTGCGGCTACGGGCCAAGCAGCACGCGGCCTCCCTGGGACTGGACACGCTGCCCAACTGAGCGGCGCGTCCCCAGGAAGGAAGACCTCCCGCCCTGGCCCATTCCTCGCCCTCCCCCCACCCCATCCCTAGCCCGCCCGCAGTCCTTCTCCTGGGCCCAGGGCCCGGCCCAGACCCACCCCAGACCCAGCCCGGGCAAGCGGACCAACCTTTCTCCGTCCGTCTCTTCACAGGTGGTCCCGCAGACCTCATCTTGGTCCGGAAGAGACGGACTCCCAGGGCCAGGGCGGCCGGCAGCCCTGTCCAGACCCCCTTCCGGGGTCCAGGGCCAGGTCCCCTTCTCACCCCCCACCCTAGACGCAACCCAGGGAGGCAGCCCCCCCCCCCCCATTCCTTCCTGGCGCTGCCACCACCCGCTAGAGGATGATCCCCGCCTCCTCGCCGCGGGGGGCGGGGTGTGTGTGTGAAGTCTACACCTGTTGCACCCCTGCATGGCCCTGGGAGGGAGCTGGTGTGGGGGTGGAAGGAAGGAAATCTCTCCCCTTTGAACTGAACTTCCCCCACTCTCTACCCCTGACAGTCCTAGAGGAGGAGCGACAGCCTCCTACCTTGACCCCAACTCCCTCCCTTCGTAACTGGATGTGTGGAATGTGATATAAATATAAATATATAAAGCTCTATTTTCAGTTTCCCCACCCGTCCCGCCACTCCTCTCCCGCTCCCTTTCCCCACCTCCCCATTATTTCCCTAGCGTTGGCTCCGTGTCCCTCTGGCTTTATCTGTCTGCCTTCTCAGCTGTGTCTCGGTGTGGTGTCTGTCCCACTCTTGGTCCTCAGTCCCCTCTCTTCGGGTCCTTTCTGTCCCCTGCTAAGGTCCCACAGTCATGTCCACCTGGCACCAGGCAACTCGATCCCACCCTCGCCTCCTATCTCTGCCTCCACTCCTTCCTTTCCTTTTCTCTCTCTGCCCACGTCTATTACCCCCCCATCTCTTTTATCTCCCCATTTCTCTTCCTCTATCTCTGCCTCGACCTCCCTCTGTTTTTCTCAGTCGTAGACTCTCAGAGCCGAAAGGGACTGAAGGAGTCATGCAGTACCATACGGACAGGAGGAAGATTCTTTGGCTCCAGAGCTGCTTTGGTCATGCCACCTTCGCTTGAAGACCTCCAGGAACAGGGAGCTCATTACCTCCAGGGGCAGCTCACTCCACTATGAGACAGCTCTTTCTTCCCTGTCTGTTTCTCAAAGTTCTATCTTTCCCTCTGTTTTTCTCAGCCTATTTCCCTCTTGGTCTCTCTCCTTCATTCTCTTCTCCTTTCATTAACCCACCTCACCACTCACTTGCTCAGTTTCCCCATATGGCAAATATGGTCCTACCTGTCTGTGTTGGTGCCCCTACCCCCAACTGTTAAGTTTCATTTTGTTTACACTTGTGCTATTTTTTGGATTCTCCCCTCCTTCCAACCTACTCCCATTCCCCCCAGCCAGGGTCACTAGTCCAGCCCACCCCATCCTACCCCCAGAAAACAGCCTCTGCTGTGACTGTGGCATCAGGAAAGGAGACCTGAGCAGGAGAAAAAAATAGCCAGGCCCGAGAAAACTGTGCTCTTCTTGGTTCATTTTCCAGATCAGGAAGTAGTAGCAAAGTCACTCCTTGTGTCTCAAACATAATTCTAGAGTATCAGAGCTGGAAGGGACCTTGGAGATCATTTCTTCTAGCCCTTCTATCTTACAAATGGAAAAACTGAGACCCAGAGAAAGTGAGGGGTTTGTCCAAGGTCACACAATGTCAAAACTGAAAGGAACCTTAGATATCATTAGCTTCACTTCCCAGATGGTTAGAATGGGGCCCAGGGATGGTAAGGGGCATGAACCAAAGCCAGGTAGGACTTCCTCCGAAGAGGAGGCTGAGCTCTTATTCTCAGCTTATTTGGGGGGCCTTGGACTGAGGTCTGATAATCACCGAGAGATTTTGTTTGAAGTGGAGTTGGATGGATACCAGCCTGATATGATCTAATTTGACTCAGTTCAACCAATAAGGCCCAGAGCCCTTCCTGTTCTTCTCTAATTCTAAGATCAGAGAAGCACACATGCTCAGAAGGCCAGGGTGGCCACGGGCAGAAACATCTTATTAGTGAAGAACAGGGAACCTACAGTTCTAAGATCCAGGATCTCTCTGAGAATAAGGATGGGTCTAGAATTGGAGGACAAAGGGGGTTTCTTGTCCTCAGAGCTAAGAAATTGACTTTCCCACTTAAGGGGAGGAAGCATCAAAAAAGAAGAAAACAAATCAATCTTGTCTCTAAAACTAGATAGCAACAGTCCCCCATGCCTTATGGGGGTGGGGATTGTAGATATTTGTCTGGGCATTTTGTAGACAGCTATTATTTCCAAACTGGGAACTTAGGTATTTCCTGCAGTGAGGTAAAAAGTCAATTAAATCTTGTATTTGTTTAGGTTTGGATTCTCAAAGCTAATTGCTTTAGTAAGAGCTTCTGCTCTGGCTTTGACACTTAATCATTGTGTGGCCTTGGCAATTTTCTCCCCAGAGCTCTTGGCCACCTGTAGAATAAACAGGGGACCTTCCATCTTAATGACCCCAAGTTTTCAGAAGGCTTTAGTTGGAGAGATGAGCAATCAGCAGTAGAAACAGAAAGCTAACTAGAAGCACAATTTATTGGTTTGCAGACAGATGGATCTAGGGTATGGGCCATATGTATCATATGTATGCATATCCCACCCTGACAGGATGCTGTTGGAGGCTGGACTCTCTCAGACCAAGGTTTGAGCATTTCCCTGCAGAAGAGAACTTCTAAACTAGGTCCCTACCTCCCTAAAAGATCCTGGCCCACCAGGGACCCTACTCTGAGGCCCAGCCTTTCCCAGACTTCAGGGATCTGGCTCTGGCTTGCTTGGGAGCATCTCTACCCTATGTGCCCACAGACTTTGGTGGAGCTAGTCAGTCACCATGGCATCATGCAAAAGGCACTGAATTTAGAGTCAGAGGGCCCTGGGAGGATCCCACCTCTGAGTGCCCTTGAATATTCCCCCTTTCACTTTTCAGGCCCCAGTTTTTTTCCTCCATAAAAGAAGGGAGTTGACTAAATGGTTGCCCAAATTCCCTCCATCTCTAAAGCTGATAATCCTCTGATACTGCCCCTGCTGACCCACGAAGCTTGCCAGGAGCCCTAGAGTCAGGCCTCAAAGGCCTTTCCCCCTTGCCCCTCTGCCCATCTCAACTTCCCTCGAACTGGAATCTCCCTCCTGGGCCCAGAACCCTGTAAGCCCCAGGAGGCTTTGCTTGAATTTCTCCTCCCTAACCATTCTGTCAAAGGCCAACAGAGAGCCTGGGTCTGGGGAAATGTTTCTTAACCATATTCCTCTCACTTGCCAGACCCCTCCTCCCTTGGGATAATGAGGAGTAGAGTGACCATGGGCTTATCAGCTTGGGATGGGGTTGTTGACTTCCCTTTATCCAGAGCTGGTGTTGCCGAATGAGTATTACCCAGGATTCCTCCATTTCTTTCCCCTTTCTCTTCCTACCTAAACTTTTCTAGCTCCTAAGGCCTTTCCTCTGACCGGACTGCTCCAACTCCCTCAGGAGAGGGAAATATGGGAAGGGAAGGAGGCTTGGTTGGGGCCCCTGGGGATGGAGAGGGGAATCTGTGCCTGTGAGGAAGCTGATCTATGAGGAAGATGGAAAGATTAAGAGACAGAAAGGTGGGGGAGCTGGTCCATCTGTCCTCATGCTCCTTGATTGGTCAAGGATGGGGTTACCCACAGGACTCACAGGAAGAGAACTTAGGTCAGGGATCCTTAACCTCTCATTCTCAAGGGATCTGTGGATAAACTTCAGAAGGTCTGGGAACTTAGATGGGAAAAAATACATTTTTATTTTAACCTAGCATTTCCTTCAATTATTTAAATACATTATTCTGAGTAGTCTGCAGACTTCATTAGCATGCCCAAAGAGTCCATGATAAAAAAAAAAAAAAAGATCGAGAATTCCTGACTTAAAGACCATCCAGCCCATTTTACAGAGGAGCAGACTGAGACAAAGTGAGGGGCAAAGCCTTGCCCAAAGTCATGTGAAGATTAGATAACAGAACAAAGCTCCTTTTGTAGGTCCATGTCCTCCAAATCTAGTCTTGGTAACAGAGGGAGCTAAGGTTGCCAGGGACTTCTCACCTGACATAGGTAGGGGGCAAGCAGCCTTCTGGGAAAGTTAGGGAATCTAGTTTGGGAGCAGGGGCTCTGCTGCCCCCTCTTCTAGCTTGCCCCCTCCACCTATCACTTTTCCTGAGCTTCTTCCAGTGTCCATGCTCATGACCTGCCCCATTGAAGATGGGTTAATGGGGAAGGGCAGGGACTAGAATCTTGACTTCTAGGAGTGTCAAGACTGATGGGGGAGATTAGGAGCACTTTCAGGGAGTAGAGACTAAGAAAGGAAAGGCTGTAGGCTAGAAGAAGGCTTTGGGAACTTGGAGGAGGGAGTGATTACTGGCTGGTCTGGTTAGAGGAGGCTGACAGGGAGGTGGAGCTGCAGCTATACTTGGAAGGAGGGTTGGAGAAGCAGGGAGGAAGGAGAAGGATATTCAGGGAATGAGGAGCAGCCTGAGCAGAGATCTGGAGGTGGGGTTAAAAGGCATCTGGGATGGTGAGGAGTTTGCCTGGCTAGTGAGTAAAGGGAATTAAGTTTGGGAAGGGGACGTGGGACTAAGTGGCAGAAGGCCTTGGAGACCAGGATGGTGAGTATGTTCTCTATTCCAAAGGCAATGGAGAGCTCTGAGAGAGATCTGAGGGATGGAGTTCTGGAATAGACTTTAGGAAGATAATGTGGGCAGCATGAGGAAGCTGGTAGGGCAGAGAAGGTTTCATCTTTTCATTTGGATCCTCAGTGCCCAGAATAGAGACTTGCCCACAGGAGAAGCTCAATGAATGTCTTTTCAATCAGATTTAGTTTAACTGAATTCAGAAACTGGAGGTAGAGAGACCAGACAGTAGACTCACATCCTCACCTAGTGGGGAAATATGAGTGAAGATAGTAGCCCAGAAGTAGGGGCCCAGGGACCAGGCTGGAGCTTTGGCAGAAGAGGGAGGGCCTAGCTCACAGGCAGCTTGAGTCAGCACACTAAGTCCTGAGGACCCCAGCTTCTGTACTTAGACTCCAATCCAAGTAACCAATAGTTCTTGCTCCCCCAAACTCCTGTCTCCCACCTCTGTAAACATGGGGAAAGCTCTAGGGGTCCTAGGGCAAGGAAGGGGAACCTGTTCAAGGTCCTGGCTGTGGTGTAGATAGTGGTCACAGTCCCTCACCTCACCCCAAGGTTGGTTTCCCAGGAACAGTGTGAGCATAGAGACCATTAAGGCAGTGACTTACTTGGAGGTGATAGTCAATGTTCTAATGAACCCTGGCCTGATCCAGCCCATGGCTAACTCAGGCCAAACTCAAGCTTCTAGCCCTATGGGCCTAGGTCTTTCTCCACCTCCTGACTCAATCCAATCATCTTTCCTGAGTCCCTGTGGAACTAGTGTTGCTTGAGCTCAGCTCCTCTGTGAGGAGGAGGGGACACCCAGATCCTGACCTGGCCCAGCTGTTTTTCAGTTAGGCTGGGGATTCAAAACCTGCCCTTAGGAACAGGAGATATGTGTGTGTGTGTGTGTGTGTGGTGTGAAATAGAGAGAGAGAGCGAGATAGATAGATAGATAGATAGATAGAGAGAGAGAGAGAGAGAGAGAGAAACTGAGGATTTGACAACCCTAACCTCCCAAAGACCTACATTGTCAAGGACCAAGACCAGAACTGCTCAATTGTCCTGAGGATACAGGGGTTGCTACCTCTGACCCCAAGAAAAGGAATCAGCCCAGCCCAGGGTAGGCCCATATTCCCTGCACAGCTCAGTCACCATCCCAGTCTCCTGATATTTCCTTCTTGGGTCTCTGTCCTTAGTCATGCCCTTTACCCTTGGCTCCCCCTTTTGTCCAAAGTTTGGAGTAGAACAAGTCCCCAGGTGATGCTCAAGAGACCATCTGACCCTAGATACCTGTGAACCTCCAGACTTTCCCACCCCCACCCTCAAGCCCCTTGGCTGGCGGGGCTGTACAAACTGCTGTAAAAACTGCTGTTGTGTGACAATGTGTGCTTAGAGATCATGGCCTTCCCATGGCCAAGACACCGTAAGGTACAATATTTATTTATTCTGTTAGTTGGAAAACCAGACCCCAGGCACGTGCCCTTGCCACTGGCCCTATTGCTGGGTTCCCATGTGCCGCATGCCGCTCACTCTGTGCTGTGTCTTATCTGTCTGTCTGTCCAGCTTCCTGTGACCTTGTGGCTGTTTTTCATACTCCATAAATAAAAGGCAAAAGGCCCAAAGAGGAAGGTCTCAGGTCCTGTTGATTGGGGATTGGGGAATGAGAGTGGGCAGGGAGATGGGATTTTTGTCTTAAGTGGGTATGGGGTGCACTCAGGGAGCCCCTAGTGGTGGTTATGGGAGGATCAGAGACACACACACACACTGAGAGTAGAGACATAGAAACAGCTGAGAAAAGATGAGAAAAAGAGTTGGGCAGTGATTTGATGGGAAGACTGGAGAGGCTCTAAGATGAAAGGGGAAGTAGAGGGTGGAGGGAAAGAAGGCAGGGCTGGAGACTGTGTTCCATAAGGAGCAAATGAAGAAACTTGTTCCACTGGTCATCACAATCCTGGGTCACATTTGGTTTTTTTTAATTAATTAATTTATTTTTAGTTTTTGACATTCCTTTTTATAAGATTTTGAACTCTAAAATTTCCCCCTCCCTCCCCTCTCCCCTCCCCAAGATGGCCTGCAATTTGATATAGGCTATACATGTACACTCATATTAAACATATTTGCACATTAGTCATGTGGTGAAAGAAGAATCAGAACAGAAGGGGAAAACCATGAGAAAGAAGAAAAAAGAGCAAATAGTCTGCTTCACTCTGCATTCAGACTCCACAGTTCTTTCTCTGGATGTGGATAGCATTTTCCATCATGACTCTTTTGGAGGGGGCAGCTGGGTGGTGCAGTAGATAGAGCACTAGCCCTGGAGTCAGGAGGGCCTGAATTCAAATCTGACTTCAGACACTACATTTACTAGCTGTGTGACTCTGGACAAGTCACTTAACCCCCATTGCCTCACCAAAAAACCAACCAACCAACCAACCAACCAAACAAACAAACCAAAAAACCCCAAACAATGAGTCTTTGGGAATTGTCTTAGATCATTGCATTGTCGAGGAGAGCTAAGTCTATCAAAGTTAGTCATTGAACAATGTTGCTGCTACTGTTTACAATGTTCTCCTGGTTCTGCTCACTTCACTCGGCATCAGTTCATATAAATCTTTCCAGGTTTTTCTGAAGACTCCCTGCTCATAATATCTTACAGCATAATAGTATTCCATTACATTCATATACCACAACTTGTTCAGCCATTCCCCAAATGATGGGCATCCCCTCAATTTCCAATTCTTTGTTGCCACAAAAAGAGCTATTATAAATATTTCTGTACTTTTTCCTTTTTAATTATCCCTTTGGGATACAGACTAGGTCACATTTCTAGAGCCTGGAAGAGAGAAATGGCAGAGACAGAGACTGGGACAGAGATTGGGCAAAGGGTAGAGACAGAAACAAAAACAAAGATAATCCAAGGATTATTAAACCCATTTTAAAGATACCAGGAAGTCAGCAAGGGAAGGGTCACAGAGCCAACTTGCCTCTGATTATGGATTCCTTTGGCAACATTCCTAACAAAGGGTCATCCAGACCCTCTTCAATGGAGGAGAGCTCCTTCCATCCTATGACAGTTTCCTCTCTTTGGGAACTGTTCCTCACTATTAAGTTTTTTTCTTTACCTCAAGCCTCAGTCTATCTCTCTGAAACATTCACCCATTGTTCTTAGTTGTACCCCATGTGGCCAAGCAGAATATGATGGTTCCTCCTGCCCCCCTGCAGCTTGCCCCACCAGTTTGCTCTTCTCTGGGCTAAACATGCCTCCCCTATTTCTGTTGACTGAACCTCACCTGACATTCACTTAACATCCTGGTCACCCTCTTCTAGACCTTTTCCGGCTTCTCAATGTGTCCTTCTTAAAGCATGGTGCCCAGAAGTGACCACAATATTCTTTATGGGATCTGATCAAGGCAGCTTACAGCGGTATGATTACTTCCTTAAGCCTGGATGCTGGGCCTTTTCCAAGGCAGCTTCAGATGAAATTAGCTTTCTTGGTTGCCATAGTACATGGCTGATTCATACTGAGCTAGAAGCCACTAAAATTCCCAGGTCTGTTTTAACAAGAAACCTGTTGTTCAGTTACACGGAATAAATCCCCCATCCTGTTCCTGTGAAATTGATTTTTTAACCCAATGTAGAATGGTCCATTTCGCCCATATCTTTTAAGATTGGGTCCGTTGTTCTAGCCTGTAGTGATCTCTGGGTATCCTGCCATCCGAGGTATAGCTTTGTGTTACCTGCATTTTTTTTTTGACAAGTATGATATTACTGCAGATCAGAGGGGAGGGAACAGGAATGAGTATTGATTAAGCACCTACTACATTCCAGGCAACTGTGCTAAGTGATTTTTGGTTTGTTTTTAACAAATATCTCACAACAATGCTGGGAGGTAGGCACTATTATTAGCCCCATTTTACAAATGAGGAAACTAAAGCAGACATTAAATGACTTTCCCAGGGTCACATAGTAGGAAGTGTCTAAGGTCAGACTCATGCTGACTCCAGATCTTCCTGATTCCAGGCCTGGTTGCACCACTAACTAGAGAGCTGAGGCCATTTGTCCAGGGTCACACAGCTATGGTGGAGAGCTCATTGCCACCTCTCCTATCTCATCCAGCCTCACCATAATGCTTGACTCTGGGTTCGGACAGAATTCAGCTCACTCAGAGGAAAGATTCCAGAAGATCAGCATGGCTCCTCTCAAAGGGCATTGGGCTACTTCCTCCTCGGAAGTATTGGAGTGGTTGCTGCACATGGGCTCACTGGGCATGTTGTCATGGGGTTATTGGCCTCAATGTCCCATGATTTTCCTTTGTATACTGATACTATGTGATTCTAGGATTTTACAGCTAACAAAACTGAGGTTCAGAGAAATGAAAATGACTCCATGAAGGTTCCAAAGCTAGGGAGTAATCAGTGAAGCTAGAAAGGCTAGGGGCTTCTGCCTCCTACCGCCCAAGGCTCTTTTCATTGAATCACAAGCCTGAGGAAAGATGGAGGTGGGAGAAGGCTGCCTTGCACAACTAACCCCTGTTACTCCAGATGTGAAATGGAAACTCTAAAATAAGGCAACAACCAGATTCTATTGGCAGGGGATTTCTCCATGGGGCAGGGGGCTTGTGTGCAGAAGGAGAGACCTCCATGGAGAATCTCCCACCCTGGGAAGGCCTTACCCCAGCCTTGCCCATATTTCTTCCTCTCACCACCTGAAGGAGAAGCCTCTGGGGAAGGGAGCGCCACCTTATTTCCCAGTCTCTCTGTTCCTGGGAAGGAGTGGGGGTGGAATGTGGCAGGGAGGGGGCAGTTCTGGGTAGATAGGGACAAGTCCCTTCTCAGGGCCCCTTTCCCAGGGAGCTCCCACTCCCACCCCCAATTGCTTTTGGCTTCTGGGCAAACAGATGAGGAGGCTGCACTCTCTGCCCCGCCCCTCCCCGCCCCCCTGCCAGGTCTGTCTGAGCTCCCAACAAAGACCACTCTAAAGGGCTGAGGGGGTGAATGTTGGGGGTGGGGAACCTGACACCTGAGGTTTCACCCACCCCTACCCTCAGGCCCAGACCGATGGTCTGCCCCGCCCTGAGGCAGGAATGTGTCTGAGGCGCCCAACCTGACCTGCCTTCAGCCCCATTTGAGGTCCCCGCAAAGACCCTAGCAAACATAGACATAGCCAACATAGACCCCAGGCAAATCCCACAGTCACATAGTCACGCATAGACCAGTGATGGGCTAGAAGGAATGAAGGTGGGAAACAGACATTTAAATGCCTACTATGTGCCAGACACTGTGCTAAGTTCTTTATAAATATCTCATTTGATCTTCACACCAACCCTGAGAGGTATGCTATTATTATCTCTATTCTCCAGTTGAGGAAACTGAGGCAGACAGCTCCTGACTTCAGTCACACACGCAGGAGGCCACAAACAGCTTCACCCTTGCCTTGTCCATACTCCTTCCACTCACCACCTGGAGAAGCAGCAGCTGGGGAAAGGAGCCCTGCCTAATTTTCCAGTCACTGTGGTGTTGTTCTCATTCCACTCTGGTGGAATGAGGCTGGAATTTTGAGTGTTTGAGTCTGGATTGGAATTCAGGTCAGGCCAGGTTTGGTTCTCAGAGAATGAATAACCTACTCACCAGCTATGCATCTCTCTGGGTGATAGAACTAGCTTCATTCATCTTATTAGTCTAAAATCATCCTTCCCAAAAGAATGAGTGGCCTTGAACTCCCCACCACTAGATGTGTTCAAACAGAGGAGAAGTGACCAGTATGGATTTATGCACATCAAAATAACTCTGATTGCCCTACAAGAAAGGAAGGGAAAAGGGGATGGGAGGGGAGTGGGGTAACAGAGGGGAGCACTGACTGGGGAACAGGGCAACCAGAATATATGCCATCTTGGAGTGGGGCGGAAATGGGGAGAAAATTTGCAATCCAAACTCTTGTGAAAATCAATGCTGAAAACTAAATATGTTAAATAAATTAAAAAAAAATAACTCTGACCCCAGCTTCTCCTTACAGGAAATCTCATTTCCTCCCTGACCTACAATATTTCACGGAACCCTTGTCCCATGACCTTCGAGCCAGCCACCTACACCAACAGGGAAGTACTACATAGAAGTATTCAATGCTTTAATTCTTTGCATAGAAAGAACAATAAAGCCTAATAGCATATCTACCACACAGTTGTATGCCAATGCTTTCTCCCAACAAACATACAGGCATGTTCCCCAGAAACCTGTGGATACAGTTCAAGGTAGATAGGCTCAGCTAAGCATTCTGGATCAGGACACCCCCCAGTATGGAAGCCAACTAAAGCCCTCCTGATGCAAGATTTCTGTCTTGAAGTATTTTATCCCTGGAAGAGGGATCAAACTTATTCTTCTCAGCTCAAGAGCAATGAATGGAAGTTGCAAAAATGCAGATTTATGCTCAATATTAGGAAAATCCCTCCTCACAGCACCAAGACTTTTTGGACCCCCCTAGTTAGGAGTTACATTGTATTGAGGTATCATTCAGCTCCTTCTCATACTAGAAAGCTTTCCTCAGTTCTAGGTACTTTGTTGGTCAACATGCTCTCAAAACCATGGCTCATGAAGCCCCCACTGATATGTCTCTATTCCCATCAAACCAGAAGACACATTAGTTTCAAGCAAAAGATATTTCATTCAACAGCAGAGCTAAATAACTGACAATAAGATTTGCAGTCCCTCTCATCCCCTCCCCCCAGACACCCAAAGTATTTCCCACCAGTTACCACAAAATCTGAAAAGAACAAAAGTCTGGAATTGTACATGGTTCCTGCCCTTGAAGCTCCTTGGGGAAGAGAGGAGACAAGATATAGACATGACTAATATAGTACAAAGAAGCCTGGGCTACTGGTCATGGGAGGGGTCCTCCAAGTGGGGAAGATGGAGAATTCCTTGGGGCCTTGGTGGTCAAGGAGGACTTACTATTGGATTTGAGGTTTGAATGGACCTGTCAGGGTTGGCAGGATTTTGCTAGCCTCAGCAGGGGTGGGGTGGAGCAGTGTGGCAGGACATTCAAGATTTGGAAGCAGACCCAGGTCCATGGTGTCCACTCTTTTAGCTTAGATAAAGTGCTCCTTGCTCATCCTTGCCTCATAATGACCAATGTGACTGGAGCAGATCCCTCCCCCACGCTTAACTCCTCCCTGCCTCTGAGAACTGGAATCCTTCAGCCATTTGCCAGGACATTCAGCTTCAAACCTCTCAGAAATGTCCCACCCCACAAACTGCAGACCCCTTAGGTTGGTCATCCCTTGTTAGGGAGACTGTGGAGGTGATTCTAGTATTGGCCTGAGGCTGGACTTTAAATTTCTGAGATGCCTTCCTGAAATTCTGCAGCTCAATCCATCCAGAAGAAATAAAGTATAGAGTAGGAATGTCCTTTAGTGGTGACCTAGCCTTTCTTTGGATACCTCTATTGACAGGAAGCTCACTATCCAAAATAAGGAAGATAAGGAAGTTCTTTCTCTTTTTGTAAAGGATAAAATGATAGGAGGTTCTTTCCTATGTTGAGCTGAAATCTGTATCTGTGCAGCTGTCCCACTTTCCTTGGTCCTGGTTCTCCAAATTTCTACTATTTCTAAAAGTTCATCATTTCCCTCATTATTCCCTCAGCAACACAACAACCACATAGGGCAGGGCCCAGGGCAGGAACAGGGGCAGAGACAGAGGCAGAGGGTGGGTCAGACAGCCATAAAAACTGGGGCAGAGGCAGAGAGAGGGGCTGGGACACAGAAAGAGAGGGGGCAGACATCAGGCCTGGGGTAGAGACAGAGACAGAAACAAAAACAAAGAGAGGACCAAGCACTGGTCCACAGAGACAGAGGCAGAGGGTGGGTCAGACAGCCATAAAGCCTGGGGCAGAGGCAGAGAGAGGGTCTGGGGCACAGAAAGAGAGTGGGGCAGACATCAGGCCTGGGGCAGAGAGATAGAAACAAAAACAGAGAGGACCAAGTACTGGTCCACAGAGACAGAGGCAGGGGCTAGGGCAGGTATGGGTGAGGTAGGTGAGGATACAAGGACAAGCTCTCTTCTTGTCTCTGTTGCTGAGGATTCCAGAGTTGCTTTCATAAAACCCTTTACAAAGAGCAGAACAAGGCCCAACATTTCCTGCTTGTGTGGGGGCCTAATGGTTTCCTTTATCTCTGGGAAGCTGAGAGAAGATTCCCTCTCCCACTCCATCCCAACACACACACTTCCTTCCCCCTCCACTTGATGGATGCCTATTCTTGGAAAGGGCTTGTGTTTCACTCTAGGCTCTTGGATGGGTGTGGGTGTGAGTATATGTGTGTAGGGGGAGGGAGAAGGTGTGGATTTGGTCTCCTAGCACAAAGTCCCTCATTGTTCCCTCAACTGCATCAGGAAGGCCCTGCCTAACTGCCCACAATCTCACAGGCAGAATTGCCTCCTTGGGGTGTCTGACAGCTTTGGAGTCTTGAAAGGCCAAATCCATTCTCCTTCCATTCAGAACTTTGGGGAAGGGGGAGTGGAGGCAGCCTATTTGATATATAACCCATTTTTGATATATAACCTTTGGGGAAGAAAGAAGAACTGTTTCACTGTATCAGGAGACTCTGAAATGTAAATTTAGAGGTGAAAAAGGTCTTGAAAGTATCTACAGAGATAGACACTGAACCTCAGAGAGAAAAAGGCAGTGAATAATTCAAGGTCATACAGGTGAGAGATCTGGGATTGCACTCCAGGCTTCTGGACCCTTCCATCTAACAGGTTGCCTTTCTGTTGTTCAGTCATTTTTTTCAACTGTGTCTAAGTCTTGGCAAAGGCACTGGAGTGGTTTGCCATTTCCTTCTCCAGCTGATTTTACAGATGAGGAAACTGAGGCTAACAGGGTGAAGCGACCTGCCCAGGATCACACAGCTAGTGTCTGAGGCCAGATTTGAACTTGGGTCTTCCTGACTTCAGGCCCTGTGCTCTGTGTACTATGGTGCTCCCTAGCTGTTCCCACTGCCTTTCTGGTTAGTCATAAACAAGGACTTTCCCAAAGGGTGATATGGTAGAGTCACTAGTCCTTTTAGAAAAAAGATGGGGGAGATCAATCAGAGGACTTGGGTTCAAGTGATTCTTTGCCTATGTGACCTTAGTCAAGTCATTTCTCCTCTGTGGGCCTCAGTTTCCTCAACTGTAAAAAGAGTGGGCTGGATCAGTTGTTCCCTTTAAAGTAGTAGCTAAGCACCAAGCTGTGACTAAGGTCCTAGGATGACCTCCACTCTTTCCTACCTGTCTTTGCTCCTTTTCCTCTTCCTCCTATCTTCCCTAACCCACAGCCCCAGATACTTCTCAAGACTTTCTAAGGGGATTTACCCTGCTGATCCCCCTCACACATCCCAAACCACTCTCCCTTTCCAAACCATGGCTCTGGTCTCTTGGGGACCCACCCACATTCCCAATTTGGATCTGTCTCTTCCAGTCTCTTCAGCCTCAACCTGATCTCAAGGGTCAAGAACATCAGACTGGTTGGGGGGAGGTAGAACCCTGGAGATCCCTTCCTGCACACTATTTGCAATGGTGGTGGTGGTGGTGGTGGTGGTGGGGAAGCCAGGGAGGGGCAAAGAAAGACTTCAGCACAGAAACTCATTCACAACGGAGATGCCAAACACCCCATTTGCTTGATGTGTTTGGGACTGTGATATCTGGAAATTCATTTCTCAGAGACCCTCAGAGGGCATTACCTCCAGACTCCCTGGTAGCACACACCTCCCCTCTGCAGACCCCTTACCTGGTGCCCACCCAGGGGGCTTAGTCCAGTACTTGGGCTCTTATGGGTCAGCCCCCTGTTACAGAGAGATAGATAAGTAGGCAGGCACATACTGATGGTGAAGGCATACCTGAGATACTCACACATGATCTACACACATACATGGTACACTCATGACCAGCACACATGTGACAGACACACACATATAGGAGGCGTAATAATTAGACTAGCAGAGGCTGGGTAGCTTCTGATTGGGGGAGGGGGGAGGCTGGGCTGGGCCTATTAAGCTGATGGCTGCCGGCCCTAATCCCCTGTGCCAGGCTGGGTGTGTGTGTGTGTTGGGGGGGGGATGGGGCCCTGCTGGGCTGTAATTTCACGCTGAAGGACCTGATGGAGCTTCCCGGGGACTGATCCTTTCTGGATCAGAAAACGCACTTCCCTTTGTTACAGGGGGAAGGGAAGGGGGGGGGGGGTTTGCTATTATCTTTTTAACTCTTTGTGTGCCAGCCAAAGGCAACCTCCTTCCCTCAATCCCTGGTACCCCTCCTCATCCAAGTTCCCATCTTGGTCTCCATCTCCGTCTCCATCCAAGCTCTCTGGGACACATAGGTGCAGACCTCACCAGGAATTTCCTGGCTCTGACAGTAGCGAACCTCTCATCTCCCCTTCTGTGGTAGACTATTCTGACTCCCAATGGGGGAGCTCTAGGAAGGAACTGAGGAGTGTGTGTGTGTGTGTGTGTGTGTGTGTGTGTTAGAGATCTCAGCAAGTCAGCCAGTTCATCTCTACTTTAGTGTGGCCCATGAGTGACAGCTGATGCTAGGATCTGTCCCAGGCAGCACACTCCCATCCCTCTTGTTGCAATTTGAGCTTGTGAGCTGCCTCTTCCCTATTTCCCTCCCCCTCCTCACCTCAAGCCTTATCAAGGCCTCAGCTCTTCTGGCCCAATGATTCCAATTCTTGTTCAGCAGGTTCCTGCTGACCTGCAGGAGAAGACCCATGGAGTGAGTGAGTGTGTGTGTGTGTGTGTGTGTGTGTGTATGTGTGTGTGTGTATGTGTGTGTGTGCTGTTCCTACTGTGCTCTTACTGCCCCTCCCCACCATCTTCCTCAGCTCCTCCTCCTCAGCTCTCAGCCCCCATCCTCCAGCCTAACTTTCCCATCCTGGCCCAGTAGAAAATGTGCCTGACTTGGACAGAAGAAACAGGTTCAAACCTTGTCTCTCTTACTAGTTATTTGACTCTGGGAAAGTTTCTCCCCAGGTATGAGGCTCAGTTTACCACTCTGTAAAATGAAGGGGGTTCAATGTGATGGACTCAAGAGATCCTTCTCTTCTCCCTAGGAGCTCACATAGTCCACACACTGGATAGTTAGCTGGATAGCTTCTCCTTCAGGTACTTACCCTCCCCCCAGGCCAGGCCACCAGCCCAGGATGCAGGGGCTCAGTCAGTGGCTGCTTCCACTACCCAAGGGCCCAACAGGGCAGGCTACTCTTCCCTTTTTCATGAGGACCTCCATGTCAGCAGAGCACTGGGAAGCGACTGAAGCTTTGCTCTCCAGACAGGCAGGGTTCTTATTCTCTGATGTCTGTCTCTCTTTCCAACCCTCCTTACACAGTCTCGAAAACCTTCCCTCATGGAAGGCAATGCCCCGCCCCCTTCCCCCTCCCCAGTTTTAACACCACCAGTTCTTCTCAGAATCTGAGACAGGAGAATGCCAGAGTTGGGAGGTATCAGGGTTGGTGAGGGCTCAGAGGTCATGAAACCCGGGACAAGTTGAAGGCATTGGGCATATTTAGCCTAGAGAAGAGGACTCTGGGGGGCCATGACAGCTCTCTACAAGTATCTGAAAGGCTGTCGTGGAGAGGAGGGATTAGTCTTCTGCTGGGCCCCAGACGCTGAAACAGGAGCAAAGTGGAGAAGTGTCTGGAGGCAGGGACACCAGGAAACCCCGCCTAACACTCAGAGGTGGCTCCCAGTGGAAGGCTCTGCTTGGAAAGGTCGGGGGCTCTCTCTGCATGGAGGTCTTCAAGCAGGGGTTGAAGACTCTTTGTAGGGTATGGTGTAGAGGGATTCCTGAGCAGGTAGGGGTGGGACCAGGTGCCTTAAAGGCCTTTCTGGCTTTGATCTTTTTGGTGACCTGAAAATGTAGCCAGTTAGAGATGAGAGGCTCTTGTGAAAGGATCAACACCAAGACCCTCATGTACTTGTATGGAAACTGAGGTCCAGAAAAAGGAGACTGGCTGGTTGTTCCAGACAGTCTTTGGAGATAGAGTCAGAGCCAGGACACTCGCACCCGGGTCTTCGGACTCTAGCCAGCGTTTTTCCCCCACCTGGCCCTTGGCGGCCTCCTCCTCTCCCCTTCTCTCTCCAGCTCTCTGGGAGCTGAGCCGCCTCTCCCTAAAAACCCAGGCTCCATTAGGAGAAAGCCCCTAACTTTTATTTACACTTCCGAGTCTTAAACACCATTAACAAAAGCCACTTAATTCAATTATATTCCCCTAACCGGTTGTGGCGGCGGCTGAGGCGGCGGCTGAGGCGGAGGCGGCGGTGGCGGTGGCGGCTCAGCTGCTTTGCCCCCCTCCCCCTTCCCTCTGTCTCCCACTTCTCCCCCTCTCCCCCCCACCCCCTCCTCCCGCATTGTCATTGTGTTGAGCTAATGAGGTAAACTCAAGCGCTGGCTGTCCCCCTCGACAGGTTTATGAGAATTTAATAAAGCGTGGCCGGCCCCAAATGAGCTGCCCCCGCGTGCAAGCGAGAGCCAGAGCCAGAGCGAGAGAGAGAGAGAAAGAGAGAGAGAGAGAGCGAGAGCGAGAGCGAGAGCGAGAGCGAAGAGCGCCAAGAGCCAGCGAGCCCACAAAGCGCCGCCCGCCCGCCCGTCCGTCCTCTCCGCTCCAGGCCGTCCCGTCCGCGTCAGCGTTTTTTGGCTGCCCGGAGCTGCAGCCTCTCTCTGCCAGGAGCTAGCTACACCCTGCCCCCCAGGGGGAGGGGGATAGGAGAAAAGGGAGCAGGGGAAGGCAGGGTTGGGGAGACGAAACATCGGAAGAGTCCCAGCTCCCCAGGTCCGCGTCCTAGGCTCCGGCCATCATTCTCCCACAGTCAATCAGCCCATAAGTATTGTGCCAAGGTGTCAGGCACTGTGCTAAAGAGCAGGGAAATACCACGAAAAGCAAATAGAAACGAAAAACACGGTCCCTATCTCCACCCTCCCCCCGCCCCCCCCCCCGGCCTCCAGCAGCTCACATTCTAACAGGAGAGATGTAGTGTAAATATCTAGATGCATTCTAGATATGTACAGTGTAAATGAGAGGCAATCCCACAAGCGGAAATCATTAGTAAGAGATGGGGTGGGGGAAAACCTCCTACCAATGACGAGAGGTCGAAGTGTGAGTTGAGTCCTGAAGGTAGCCAGGGAAGTCAGGAGGGGAAGGTGAGGAGGGAGAGCATTCCAGGCAGGGGCCACAGCCAGGGCAAAAGCCCGGAGATAGGCTTGTCTCAGGTGTAACTGGTCCGTAGAACGTGTGGAGAAAGGAAGCAAACAAACAGTAATTAAGCACCTACTATGTGCCACACACTGTGCTAAGCCCTTTATGAATATTACCTCATTTGACCTTCACAACAGCCCTGGGAGGAAGGTGCTATTACTACCCCCATTTTGCAGATGAGAAAACTGAGGACTGAGGTTAAGTACCTTGCCCAGGTCTGGAGTCAGTTATGAACTCAGGTCTCCCCAACTCCAGGTCCAAGACTCTTATCTATTGTGTCACTTAGCTGTCTAGGAGTCTAGAGGGGAATCAAATATAAGAAGACCCGGGAGGGAGGTAGCAGCCAAGTCATGATGAGCTTTAAATGTCAAACAGAGGACCTTATATTTGATCCTGGAGGTAATAAGGGTCAAGTTGAGGTTATTGATCAGGGAGTGATAGTCATGTCTACACTTTGGAAAATCACTTTGGCAGCCAATCAAAGAATGGGTTGGGCTGGGGAGACAGTTGAAACAGGCTACTGCCTACTAGTTTAAGCTATAGGTGATGAAGGCCTTCCCTGGGGTGATATTGGTGTGAGTGCAGAGAAGGGGACACATGTGAAAGATGCTATGGAGGAAGAATGAGAAGATTTAGCAACAGATTGGATATGTTGGGTGAATGGGAGAGAGGAAGTACAGATGACAGCAAGATTGTAAGTGGGGGACTAGGAGGGCAGTGATGCCTTGGACAGTAATAGGAAGAGGGGGTGGTTTGGGGGGAGAAGGTAAGGACATTGAACTGGAGGTGCCTAGTGGACAACCAAATGCAAATGTTGACTAGATAGTTGGAGATGTAGGTCTATGGTTCGGGAGAGACAGAGAGAGGGAGAGAGAGGAGAGGGAGAAAGAGAAGAAAAGAAGAGAGGAGAGAGACAGACAGAGACAGAGGAGAGAGGGGGGTGGGGAGAGAGAGAGAGAGGGAGAGAGAGAGAGAGAGAGAGAGAGAGAGAGAGAGAGAGAGAGAGAGAGAGAGAGAGAGAGAGAGGCTGCAGACACACTTCTGGGAATCATCTGTTCTATGTTGATACCGAATCCATGGAAGCTAATATGATCACCAAGTGAGAGAGTATAGGAGGAAAAGAGAAAAGGGCCCAGGACAGAACCTTGGATCAATGTTCATCATTAGTGGGCATGAGATGGATGAGGAAACAGCAAAGGAGACTGAGAAAGAGCAGTCAGACAAACAGAGAAGAACCAGTTATTATTTGGGTGACTCCAACACCTTCAGCTCACTACCTGCTGAGTAAATACCTGCCACCATTGAGTTAGATGGAGCTCTGCACTTCATTGCGTTGACCTGAACTCTGATGCCTGGGAACCTCCACACTTTACTTGGAAATTCTCCCTCTGAAGCACCCTCCTCCACATGAATCTGGCGAAGAGCTCTCATGACCTCCCAAACCTTTTCTTCAGGCTAAATACCCCAGCTCCTTCCCTCAGTCTTCCCATAGCCAGGGTTTTCAGGCCCATCCTATTCTAGGCCTTCCAGCTCAATGAGCTCTCTAAAATGCAGTGGGAGAACTGGATGCACTCAGCTCAGCCTAGGCTGGGAAAGAAAAGAGGGAAACCTTGGCACCGCAGTAGGAGTGGGCCAGAAGGGTTCTTCCATCTTAGACTCCTGGGGTGCTAGGCCCCCAGCTCTAGCTGGGAATGAACCTAGAAGTTTTGGGGCCAGGACTCTGCTGAACTGGAAGCTCCCATCTACCCCCCACCCTGTGAGGAGGCTTTAATTTCTAGTTTTCAGGATGACTCCCCTGCTCTACCCAGATGCAAGTCACCAAAGGAGTGTGTCACCTTCAGGGAATTCCAGAGGTGATTTAGGTCAATGCTTCATTTTACAAAGGAAGAAACAGCTCTTGAGAGGCAAAAGTTCACACAGTACGCTAGTGGAGGAGCCAGGAACAGAACCAGAACCAGAACCTAGGTCTCCTGCCCACAGGCATGATCCCCAGCATTTGGAACTCTCTCTTTCTCTGTCTCTTTCCCTCCCTGTCCGTCTCTCTTTCCTTCCTTCCTTCTTTCTCTCTCTCCTCTTTTCTCTCATTTTTTCCCTTCTCTATCTCTGTCTTTCTCTCCCTCCTCCCTGCCCCTCTTTCCTTCCTTCCTTCTCTCTCTCTCCTCTCCTCCTTTCCTCTCCTCTCATCTTCCTCCCTCCCTCTCTCTCTCTCTCTCCTGTCCTCCTTTCCTCTCTCTGTCTCTCCCCCCTCCTCTCTCTCTCCCCCTCTCTCTCCTCTCTCTCTCCTGTCCTCCTTCCCTTTCTCTGTCTCTTCCCCCTCTCCTCTCTCTTTCCTCTTCCTCTCTCTTTCTCTATTCCTCTCTCTCTCTCTGTCTCCCCTTCCATCTCTCTCTCCTGTCCTCTCTCTCTTCTCTCTCTCTCCTGTTCTCCTTCCCTCTCTCTGTCTCTCCCCCACTCCTCTCTCTCTGTCTCTCCTCTTTTTCTTCCTCTCTCTCCTTTCTCCTCTCTTTCTCCCTCTTTTCTCTCTCTCCTCTCTTTCCTCTCCTCCTCCTCCTCCTCCTCCTCCTTCTCTCTCTCTCTCTCTCTCTCTCTCTCTCTCTCTCTCTCTCTCCCTCCCTCTCTCTCTCTCTCCCTCCCTCTCTCTCTGTCTGTCTCTGTCTCTCTCTCTCTCTCTGTCTCTGTGTCTGTCTCTCTCTCTCTGTTTCTCTCTCTCTCTCTCATCACAAGACTGTAAGGCTTCGAGCTAGAAGGGGCCTCAGAGACCTCCTCCTTCAAACCATTCCTACAGAAGAGGAAACAGAACCAGGGAGGGGAAGGGGCAGGACTCAAGGTTACACAGTAGATCAGCTAGAATTCAAACCCCCTTCTTCAGATGCCAGATCTTGTCCCTTCCCCCAGAATGCCATATTCTCAATATATACAGTGCCACATCCCCCCACTCCCCAAGTATCACACTATGTGTCTTATATCCTAGGCTTCCAGCAAAGCCGGGTTCCAGGTTGCCATTCTGGCCCTTCTGCCTCTCCTCAGCCTTCACTTTCCTTTCCCTCACAACTCACCACCAGACAACCTAGGTAGCCTAGGCCTCTTAGCCACTGGCATTTATTTCATTCTTCTCCAAGGGTCTTCAGGCTGTTAGCTTTGTTCATTCAACTCCAAGTTGAGGATCCCTTCCTCCTGTCCTCAGGAGCTTGGAACTGAGCCCAGCCAGGCTGAACCAAGGACTGAGCCCCTAGAGTCCTCCAGACTTGAAAGATTCATTACCTTGCCCACTGACATCTCTTTCCCTATTCAACTTGGCTCTCCCACAAGCGATGTAGACTGTCCAAGATGGTGCACTGGCCTGTGAGTCGGAGGCCTTGGCTTTGAGTTCCACCTCTGATCCTTTCTCCCTGGGTATCCTTGGGCAAGTCAACTCTCTGATCCTCAGATTCCTCTTATGTTAAATTAGAGGCTTGGGATAGCTGGCCTCTGAGGGTCCTTACCATGACCTAATGGCTGTGTGACCTGGGGCATGGGCTTTCTCTTTTCTTATCTTCACTTTCCTTATTCATTAATGAGGAGGTTGGATTGGTTTCTAAGATCACATCCAACAGCTCCATGAACCTGCCATATTTTCTATTGGCTTCCTAAAAGGTACATCGATGGAATTGAGCACTGTCCCAAATAATACAAAAATAAATAATTTCTAATGTAGATTTGGCAGTGAATGTCTTTTAAGTTTAAAAAAAAATTCAGAGGATTCTCCCTCTCAGGTGAAAATTACAATTTGGTGTCTGCCTTCTCTGAGCAGACTAGGACCAGGACCAGGCTTATGGTTAGCCTATGACTAGAATTAGGACCCAGTCTTTGATCAGAGTTTGACTCAGTCTGTCTGGGACCAGGGTTAGGGTTTGGCTTCAGTCTGTGACTTGGGGAGATTTACCAATTTTTTTCCAGAATTGGAATAGACCTTGGGGAACATCTGGTCCAACTCATATCTGAACAAGAATCCCCCCCCCAAAGTTCCCACAAATGGTCCTCACAACTCCCAACTCCAGGGAGAAGTGCACCCCCCCCCCCCAATGGCTGCTCCTTCCATTCTGGGCCAGCTCTCATTGTTAGGAAGTTTTCCTGACACCCAGCCAAAATCTGCCTCTTAGTAACACCCTCCCTCCCTCCCCTCCTAATGAACAAGGCTAATCCCTCTTCCACTTGAGAACGCTTCAAATACCTGAAGACAGCTCTCATGCCTGGCCCCACCAGGCTGCCCCTGTCTCCAAGCTTTGAAACCTGCCCAGATTGTGCAGCAGCTCCTCACAGGACATGGGCTCAGAGTCCTTCCTCAGTCTGCTCGCTCTCTTCCTTGCCTGTGTCCTTTGGAAATAATGGTGGTCATGGCAAAGCGCACTAAGATCTGAGCCCTCATCCTGACCCATGTGAATACTCAGGGTGAGAAAAGTCTCTGAAGTTTCTTCACTTCTCAGCTAGGGTCAGGCTGTCTCCAGGTGTGGACCCCAAGCGCCATCTGGCGGGCAATCTCTGGGAACACAACCTGGTGGGCAAGCATTGAGGGAATGCTACAGTTTAGGTTTCAACTTGTTTCCGTCCCACAACCTCGGGAAAGAAGAGGGGAGGGCCTGAGAGAGTATCTAGTCAACCTCCCACTCTCATTTTTTCAAAGGATGAAAGTGAAGCTCAGAAGCCTTAAGTGACATTTTTCCAACCCCTACTATTTAATTTCCAGGGGCCCCTCCAGGCTACGTCTAAGGATAGGTCACCGGTAGCACAGAGGTGGCTGGGCCTTCGGTCTCCTTGCCCCCTGCGCCTGCCTGGCTCATGCGGATGCCCAGCTACTGCCTGTCTCCTGGTGCCCTCAGGGTTCTAGTTTCTACTTCTCTTTCTCTCACCTGCCCCCTTCCAATATTCTCCCAGAGGACCATAAAGAACATTTGGGGTTCTCATTGACAAAATTCAGAAAAGATGCTCCAGTAACTGGGCAGGGAGATTGGTATGCGATAATGGGTAGAATGATGGGCCGGGAAGACCCAGCTTTGAAATTCTACCTGACTGGCTGCCTGACCACAGGCAAATCTCTCTGAGATTTAGTTTCTTCTATAAAATGGGAGAAATAATTATTGGTAGTATCTGCTCCATGGAGCCCTCATGAGGCCCAAATAAGATAATACACATGAAGAAATTTATAAATTTTTAAAGTGATGTGTAAATATTCTTATTGTGAAAGGGCACTGACCCTGGCATTCAAGGCCCTTTGCCACCTTGGTCCAGCCTCCTTGTCTAGTTATAGCTCAAACTATTCTTCTCCATGTATTCTGTTTGGGTAACTGGTCTGGGACCATGTCTTCTGTCTCTGTGATTGAGCTGCCCTCCAAAAGGCTTTCCCACATCAGAGTCAGGCTCAGGTACTACCTTTTTTCATGAAGTCTTCCCTGAGCCCCCGCCTCCTATTCTGGTGAAAGGTCTTTGTATCTCCAGGTTTCTCACAGCCTTTGGCATGGACTCTGCCTCCCTCTCACTCCCCCACGGGTTGTTATTTGTGTCTCACCTTTGCAGTTCCTTGAGAGCAAAGCAGGCCTTGGGTCCCAAATCTGTTTGGGTTCCTAGAGCTGAACATAAGACTTTGTACACAGTAGGTATGATAAATGCTTGTCACCTTAAATTGGGCAGCACCTAATACCTCACACTATTTGATAAGGCTACTTTGGAATTCAAGTTAGCTCCCCAGGTCCAACTCCACCTGTGACTCTCTGAAGGAAGGAGCCCCACACCAGCTGCTCACTCAAATTCCCATGTCCTCCTGGCCTCTTCTTGACCAAGACAAAGCCAGGAAAGGCAAACAGGTAAGGTCAGGGCTCCTGTTTCCTCCAAGGCAATTAACAAGTATTTATTAAGACTTACTATAGCAGGCCCCTAGGTGTCCTGATTGGATAGAGTGCCAGGCCTGGAGTAAGGAAAACCTGAATTCAAATCTTACCTCAGACACTAGTTGTGAGCTCCTGGGCAAGTCACTTCACCCTGTTTGCCTCAGTTTCCTCATCTGTGAAATGAGCTGGAGAAAGAAATGGCAACCCACTCTGGTTTCTTTACCAAAAAAAAAACAAATGGGGTCACAAAGAATCAAACACAATTGAAACAACCCAACAACAATATAATAGGAAGGGATTAGGAACTAAATTAGGGCAGGTAGGTGGTAGATAGAGCACTGAGCTTGGAATCAAGAGTCTGAAAAGACTGAACAACAACAAGGATATATCAGGCACTATGCTAAGGGCAGAGAGAAGGGAGTGGGGAGAGGAGAGAGACAGAGAGACAGAAGAGAGAGAGACAGACAGAAAGAGAGACAGAGACAGAGAGACAGAGAGAGAGATACACGGAAAGAGAGAGAGAGAGAGAGAGAGAGAGAGAGAGAGAGAGAGAGATATCTAATCCCTTAGATGTCAACATCAGTATTCAAACCAATCTCAACCCACTTGTACTCTGTCCCAGATCTAAGATGCATTTTAAAATGAAAAAAATGAAATGAAAAAAGATTATATTTAATAACGATGCATATAGGACCTTCACTTGGGTTCAAACAATCCACCTTCCAAGAACAAGATGAGGGAGTCATGGTCTGGCAGAAGTTAGTTCAAAAAAAAGTTCTGGAGGATTGAGTGGACTGCAGTCTAAGTCATCAAAGATGATGAGGCAGCTCTCAAAGCCAATATGCTCTTGGGTTGTTTTCAAAGGAGCAGAGCTTTGAAGAAGGAGGAAGTGAGAGCACCTCTGTTGCCTGCCCTCAGACAATGTCTGTGGTGTTATGTCTAGTTCTGGGCCTCACATTGGAGAGGACATTCCTGAACCAAGTGTCCAAAAGAAGATGGTAAGGGCCCCAAGTCCATGCCATATCAGGGTCAGTCAGAGGATGCAGATTCGAGGGGAACATGATCATTTTCTTCAAGTGTTTGAAAAAAATTTGATGAAAAATTAGATTTGGTCTGCCTGCTCTTAGAGAGCAGAACCAGAGGCAATGGGTGGAAGTTGCCCCCTTCCCAAAAAATTTGGGTTTGAGATCAGGAAAATATTCCTTAACAAGTAGAGCTAGCTCAGATATTCAAAGCCCCCATATATGTGGCAAATTCATCTGCTCAGTCCATCTCATTGTTCCCTTCGTGATTCAGAGGTGTCCATACTTCAATAATGGAATGGAGTACCTCTGGAGGCATGGTGTGCTCTCTTCCCCACTAGAGGTATTCAAGCTGGATTCTGTGGCAAATGGGATTCTTCCTAACCGTGAAATTCTCCAATTCTGTGTGTAGCCAAGTCCTCTGGGTTGTTCCCTCAATTTGCATTTGAATTCATGGGTCCTGTCCCCAGAGGGTGGCTATTAACTCCTGTTCTAGGAGTAACCCAACAGTATAGCTTATGAACCCCACTGGTGTACCTCCCGTGAACAATTATCCAATGACTGTCTGAGAGAAGGAAGGACACTGAGGGAAATGTAGGAAACGTAAAAACAAGACATCACTCAATAGACACACTTGGCTCTTAGAAAAGGTGCTTATTAATATGTAGTAAAAACTGAAGGATTAAAACATTCCCCCTATAAACCAGGGGCACAGTCTTGCACAAATACACACAACTTCTATTGAAAGAATAGGCTCAAACTTAGCACACTGATAATGAGGCACAGATGTAGGATGCATGTGTGATAAAGGCAACTCACAATTCCTGATACCACAGGACCTGGAAATCCTTTCTTCATAAAGTTCTCTTGTAGTTCCCTTTTGGTGAGTTGCTCAGTTGGGTTCCCAGAGTCTGTTCTTCTCCATAGTTAGCTCTCTTCTCTGCTGCCAGGAGTTCCATTCCTTAAAGTTGCTTCCTCCCTCTCTAATCATTTGACGGAACTGCAGATCCAAGACACCGATTTCACTTCTGGACTGCTTTTCCTCACTCATTACTCTGTTTCTGGCTGAGATCTCAGCTCCAACCTTGCATCTGCTCCCCCAAAAGGCTGACTCATCAACTGGGCTGAATAGAACTCCTGAGTCAAACTTTGAGACTTGTTCATCTCTCCTCCCTCTGGAAGTATCTGCTTCTTGCTGGATTCAGTGTCTCCTACTGGTCAAATAGTTCCCCTTCAAAGCAACTTGGTGGGAGAAAAATTCCCTCCTTGCTCTGCAGGAGTCTTATTCATAGGCAGCTCCCTACTCTGTCTCCAACTCTCCAACTCACTGATAGGCATTTAAAACTCCCAGAATTGTGGTGACTTTGTCTGCTTAGGCAACCTCATTGTTCCCTTCTTGACTCAATCTGAGAGGCATTCACAACTCATAAAGGGGTCACAGGGTGTAATACTTTGTTAACACATAAACCTCAATAGGTATGTGATTAAATTCTATAAATTATATCAGCTACTCTCTGAATTGGGGTGGGACTCACACTCCTCCCTTATGCATGAACAGAAATATTCTTTTAGCCCCTCTACTAGTAGGGAAACCAGCTTGTATTCCTTCAATATGTTAGTGGAGTGTTGCTCTTGGCCTTCATACTTGCTGAAATCTCTCTTTCTCAATGGTGACACCTGCTATCCCTGGTTGCAATTTTCCAGTCATTTTTATTATATTGGGGGCTGAGGAAACTGAGGAAACCTTTTTATAGGAATATTTTCTTCCTTTTTAGGGTGGGTCCCCCTGTTATCTCAAGCTATATGACATGCTTGTAAGGGTTCTTTTGATTTATGCTAAGTATATTCCTTGAGTGTTGACCCCTTAATATGGGTGTTCCTCAGGGTTTTAACTTAGCTATTTTCCCTCATGCAACCTCCTTCACTTCCATAGCTTCAACTATCACATCTGGCCCTGATCTCTCTTAGGAATATCAGCCTCCCATCTCCACCTGCCCCTGGACATCAGCATCACTTTGATTTTTCCTCATCTCCTCAAACTCAACATGGCCTCAGTTGAGTTTGTTATCCTTGCCCTAAACTGGTTCCTCCTTCTGATGTCATAACTTTTGTCTGTGGCACCAACATTAACCCAGCCTCCTACATTAAAAAGCAAACCAAACCAAACCCTGAGGCTTACCTTTGGCTCTTTTTTCTCCCTATATCTCATATACAGTTTTAATGACTAGAGCCTTCTGCTTACAAACACATGAATATATTCATGGCAAGTAACCAACAGAAGTTCCATCATGTTGGTTATATAATCCACCCAATGTCTGCTTAATGGAAATGCCAAGCTCTTTGTGGTTCTCACAGAACTGGCAACATCCATCTCCTATTTCCACCTCCACCCACTGTCACACTCTATGTGGCAGTGATTGTCTATGTGGATTTGTTGAAGTGGTCTCTTGACTCATCCTCCACCTACTGGAAGACACTGTTGTTTTGCTTTTTTCTTGCTTAATTTTAATAGGTCCCCATCATGTGAGCTTGGTATAATGGAAAAGGGGTACATGCATGCTTTCAATATGTATAGTTCTTTACTCATAACCAAAGGAGCAAAAAGAACAAAGTCAAATATATTTTAAACAACTACCCAATGGGCTGCAGCTCTTCCTAAATGGTCCAAATAATACAAATTACACAGTAATAATTCAAGTGCTTAGACTCATGTTGCCCCATCAGTGTCTCCTCCTGGACACTGTCAAGCATTTCTAATAATATCCCACTTGCAGCCTCTCAGAGAGGCAATGTCTAATCCCTCGAGGGAACTGAGGATCCAAGGCACTGACTCCTCTTCTGGACTGTTTTTCTCACTCATAACTCTGTTTCTGGCTGAGATCTCAGCTCCAACCTTGCACCTGCTCCCCCGAAGGGCTGACTCATCAACCAGACTGAACAGAACTCTTGAGTCAAACCTTGAGACTTGTCCATCACTCCTCAAGGGCAAACCGAAGTCATTTAGCTCTTTAGTCCTTGAACTCTCCTCAGTCATGCTGATTGTATTCTACGTCGTTTCTATGCCAGGCCTATTAATTCTTTTCTTATCTTTCTCAACAGGTGAAGGGGCTCTCAGAGGTATCCAGTCCAATCTTGACCCGAACAAGCAGAAGCTTAGTGGGCATGTCCATCTTCTGAGGATTTATGGCATGTCCCACCCACTCTCTTCTCCTTCTTTGACCCCATGGAGGAGAACAAGGATAGGATCCCACAGTCACTTACTAACTCTGAGAGCCACCATCTCTGTAACATCTCTCAGAGTTTCCCCTCACCCTTCCTCATCCACTTCCATTGCCTCCACCTTAGTGGAGACCCTCAGAAGCATTCACTTGGATGATAGAAGAAATCTCCTAACTGGGCTGCTTTAATCCCCCCTATCATTCCAGCTTTCATGCCTGTCCAGATTAATCTCATGCATAGATCAAGATCTATGTCAGAATTCTTTCCTCAAAATCCATGAGTGGCTCCCTATTGCCCAAGTTTGAACTCCTTTGCTTAACTTTCAAAGCCTTCCTCAGCTGGATGCTTCCCTTTGTTCAGCCTTACCCTGAAGTACCCCTCACTACCCTCTGGACCCTCTGGACAAACTAGGCTATTCTTGGCCCTGAGACCCACCTTGGGCTCTCCTACCTCTTTTGTCTTTGCTCATGATCAACCTTCTCTGTCTGGAATGCCCTCCTCTCCTCTTCTTCATCAGTTGAATTTCTAACTCTTCTTTAAAGCCCAACTCAAATGCTCCCACCTCCAGAAAGCCTGTCATAGACCTTCCTGGCTGGTAACCATCCTGAGATCTCACCCAGCCTTTTCTTTTGTATGCATTTGTTATTGAATATTGCAATATTCCCACTTCTGTGCATTTGCCCAGGTCATTCCCTAAGGCAGAAATAAACTTGCTCTTCATCTCTGTCTGTCAAAATTCCTCTCTTCTTTTCAGGCTCAGTTCAGGTACTACCTCCTTTCTAGAACCTTCCCTGATCTTGCCCACTGCAAGAGTTTGCTCCTTCCTCGGATGTCCCTACTACCCTTTACCTTCTTTGTCTCATACTACTCTGTTTGGAATTCATCACCAGCATGCATAGACAGCCTTTGTTATGGCTGACAGCTAGAGGTGGGCTACCTCTATCCCCAGCTCCAATCTCCCAGGATACACTTCTGCAAGGGTGATCAATACAGTCTTAAAATATTTGAGTATATGCACTTTAAGAAAATTTGTCATGTAAGAGAGAGAAAAGAGCCTTGAGCATGGTGCTCATCCCATGGAAAGAAGAGGGATTGAGAAAGTGGCAGGTGAGAGACAGTAGCAAGAAGCTGACCTCCAAGGCCAAAGAAGGAGTGGGAGGCAGAGGTTTGCTTTAGCCAATCAGAATCCCAGAATCTCAGAGGTGAAGGGGCTCTCAGAGGCATCCAGTCCAACTTTGACCTGAACAAGAAACCCCTCTAGCACATACTCAAATAATGATCCACCACCTTCAGCTTGAAGACATTCAAGGAGAGGGAACCCACTGTGATCTATGGAGGAAATGCATCTGGATTTGGACAGCTCCCATTGTTACCAAGTTACTTTCAGCCTCAGCTGGCCTCTGCAGCTTCCCCTTGACTTCTGCTTCTGCCCTCTGAGGCTGAGCAGAATAAAGCTGATCCCTCCTCCTCAGGAAAGTCCTTCAGATACTTGAAGACAAGTCGCCTGTCCCTCCTCAAGTCTTCTCCTCCTTTAGATAACCATTCCTTTGGCTGTTCCAATGCTTTCTGCAGGGAATGGTGTCTAGTCCCCTCTGGTTACCTCCCCCCTTTTTGGTGCCCTTCTCCTTTCTCCTTGCACCTTCCTGATTCCTCCTCCTCCCCTGGCCCCTGCTTGAGAGAAGAGAGTATGAGAAGGGCTTGAATCTGAAAAGTGTGTGTGTATGGGTGGGGAGGGAGGGTTGCACTGTTCCAGCGATCAGAGCTTTAAGTCTATGGGGTCAGGCCAGGGAGGACCTATAATGATGGGCTTTCAGGGCCCAGCCTACTCCCAGTGGAGGAGGAGGAAAGGTAGATGACTTTGGGAAGGGGCAGAGACTCTCCAAGCTCCAGGAAATATAACTTCCTTAAAGGCAGGACCCCCAGCTCCCTCTGGGCCTCAGGGGCTAATGGGCTGTGAGGAAGCAGCTGATTGACGACTAAGGCCCATAGACTCACTATGATCCACTGACCAGCTGGAGAGACACATATATCAGTTCAGAGATCAGCAAAGAAGCTGAGAGGTCCAGGAACTGGCAGGTAAGATCAGCTATGGACCACATAGATGTTCCAGGGAAATCTACTGTTCAGCATGGCAGCAGACAATTGAGCTTTCTCCCACACAAAGCAGCCTGTAGAATTCACAGAACAGTCAATGGGACGCATGGATCTGCTTGAAAGATGGAGGGAAAACTCAAAGCTGTGACCTGTAGGTCACTCATTCATGGACTAAGAGACCCTCCCAATCGATGGGTGGCAGGGGTTATTAGACAAAGATGAAGAGCTGAACAGAAATCAATGGCCACAGAGGACCAGAAATGACCAGATCCATGGACTCTGATAGAGATGAATCTATGCAGTAATTAGCAGACAGGCAGAGGCAGAAGGGCCCCAGACTTTAGGTGAGGCCAAGGAGGATGATAGTAGTCAGAGGCCTTGACACAGCTTCTATGCATAGACAGGGCCATAGGTGCCCCATTTCTGTGCAGACTGGTTCCATTGGGTCTGATGGATGAAGATGGCATTGGATGGGTTGTGAGTGTATGGATGTGATGGTGTGTTAGTATCTCTAAGAATACTTCTATGTACACAGAGGGGTTGGATTGTGTATCTGAATGGGTTTAACTCCTTCCCAGCTTCTGAAGGTCCTCTCTTCCAGGAAGTCTCCCAGGATCCTGACTTATTGGTAACTGTCCTCCCCTAGGGATCTCAGGCAGTCCTCACTGTTTGTCCTCCACTCTGATAAATGTATCCTATAATAGCAGTTACTCTAATTCTCTCTGCTGGTGTCATAAGAGAAGAGGATCTGGGGCTGGCAGCTAGTCTAACTCTGCCAGTTTATGGAGGAGAAAGCAAAATGAAAGAGAAGAGACTTGCCCGAGGTCTCCTGATCCTCAAGCTGAGGGTCTCCCCCTGCCCCATCAGGCTGCCTCATAGTGACAGGAAATACTTGAAGCTTGTGTACCCATTCTCCATGTTCTTCTCTCTTCACTCTCTCTCTGCCTTTTAGCAGAGAAAAGAGTAAGATAACATGAGAAGGCCCACTTATAGAGACTCAGAGAGGAACAGCAGTAAACAGCAAAGTCAAGATTCAAAGTCAGGTCTTCTGGTTCCCAAATAGTCCTAAACCCCTAAACCACATGGTCCCCTTTTTTCTTTCTAGGATTTCCAAGACACTTCACCTATCACCCCCAAGACCCTTAGAGGGTCCTAAGGAGGACTCTGTGGATGACTTTCTGGTGTGTTCCACAGGGTGGCCCCTTAGGAGGTAGAAAGCTCCTGAGGCAGGTTCAGCTGGACTCCCTCTGCCCCAGATGCATAACTGGCTCCCACTGGACCCTCAGACTCCATAGTGAAGAGGTGGCAGGTCCGAGGACCCTCTTCGGGGCCAGGGCTGGAGCGGTGGGAGGAGGCAGGGGATGGAATAGGGCTCAGCTGCACAGCTGTGGTGTCTTGGACTGTGTGTTCACTGGTCTCCATCTCAAACGTGGCACGGCCTGCCCGACCCGGGCCTGGCCTATTGCCTGCCTTTGCATGGCGAGTGCCAGGAGCAGGGGGCCGACGGCTACAGATGCAGCAGGCACCAAAGAAGCCTAGAGCCAGGACAAGCAGGACTGGCCCAATGATGATGGGTGGGTTGTGGCCTGGTAGGAAGGTGGCAAAGGCACCCACCAGGGTGATGTTGATGCCTGCAAGCATGATGCAGAGGCCACAGGCACAGCAAAGTGCAGGGGAAGGGAGGCCAGCTGGGCGAGCTTTCCTCAGGGCGCTGGGCGCCTGGCTTCCTAAGCTCTTCTCCCCAGCCATTGTCCTGGGGCCACCACTCAGACATCAAGGCTCTTCGTGCCCTTTCAAGGCCAGGGCTTAGGCTGCTCCTGCAGGGAGATAGGGAAAATGATAGGATCACACAATTTAAAGCTGGCAGAAACTTCAGAGACCATCTGGATGAGAATTCCCTAACCTTTTTACATCATGGATGCCTTTCAGGGCAAAGTCTGTTCTCAGCATAACATTCTTAAATACATAAAATATAATATCTAGGATTAGGGAGGAAACCAATTATGTTGAAATATAGTTATCAAAATATGTATATTTTTTAAAAACAAGTTTGTGGACCATAGGTTTAAAAACTCCTGATCTTAAGCAAACTCCCCACTTTATAGAGGGGGAAACTGAGGAGAGAACTTTCCCAAGGTCACACAGCTAGTAAGTCTAATGAGGAGAATGACCAATGAGAGCCCAGGCATAGGAGCATGTGTACGTGGTGGAAGTGATGTCACATGGAGGGTCTTGGCCCTCCACATCAGAGCTTGTTCGGGTATTTGGTGAGTGTCTTTTTGTCTGGGTGGTGAATAGAGACTTTCCTTCTACTCTGGTGGGCTGATGAATGTATCCTAAAGGCACTGCTGGAACCCCGTCTGCCCTCTACCCCACAGAGAGTCATCCTTATGCCTTTGTGGTTGGAACAGAGGAAGAGAATGTGAGTTGGTGTTGGCAACAGCCACCAACCCTCTTTGCCACATAGCGAGCGGACAAAACACCTTCACTGAATAGCTACTCATGCTCTGAAGCTGGACTGTTCCACTTGTTGCCACACACTTCCAAAAGTGGGGTCACCAAATTACATAAGCTTCTGGGTCTATGCCCTTATTTTTTACCTCCCCCTTACGTAAGTAAATAAATCATTAAAAACAATGACCACAACAATAAGTTAAAAAAACAGAAAAAAATGTTTTTGGAATAAGCAGATTTTATCACTTTATCAAGTAATGATAAAGGTTGATAACAGGTACATACCATCAGATTTGCTGAATGTATATAAAGCAGTTGACTCAGAATAAATCCTAGGAAATAATTAAGATATGTGGATAGAATCCTAAGTCTCTTCATGGGTGCCAGCCACATGAATTCAGCTAACAACTGAATATATCAAAAGAAGGAGGTTAAGAAATGACTGAATGGTATAGACTTGTTGGTGGAAATAGGAGTTTATGATAGATATTCAGGACTAGATCTACCTGAATTACCAGAGATTTCAGAAGGATTAATCTTAAGGAACCCCGAGTTAGTAATTAATGTAGATTATAGGAGGAGATGGGAGACACTGTGGTATACAACAATGAAGACCATAAAAATTGAGCACCTCCTGAACACCTATAAAGACATGACCTGATAACTGGAATTCTATCTCTTAAGTTTGTTATCATTCATGGACTTTCATGGACAGATGACAAATCCTCATCTTATAAATACAGAGTGCCAAATGTCCTGGAGAGTTCAGTCAATAAACCCCACCATTAATACAGACTAAACTATCACCTAGCCATAACATTTATTCATAAAATTTTAGCAACAGCTTTCTTAATAGATATCATTCACTTAAATACTCACTATCTTTAAGCTACATAGGAAGGGGAAACTTTCAAAGAATAAGAAACCTGGCCAAGGAAATCAAAGTCTTGTGGGAACAGGATGAGGCTCACATCCTCCCTGTTGACCTGTCTGCTACTAAATTGTCCAGAAGATGCTCTTTGTGACTTAGAAGGGATTCTAATATGTTTATTCAACTATAAAAATTATTTTATCCATTTGTGCAAGTCATTAAAAGATTGAATATAAACAAATACTAGCAAGATATCAGCTTATTTCAGGGCTGAGTCTATGGGGAAAAGATAATAATGACGACGATGATGATGATCCTTGACTCCTCACTATCTCTTACCCCCCATCCCCACATCCAACCTCTTACCAAAACTTATCAATTTTAACTTCATCTCTTGAATATGTCCCCTTCTCTCATCTGACATGGCTGCCATCTTGGTGTGGGCCCTCACTACCTCCCACCTGGATTATTGCAATCACTTGCTGGTTGGTCTACTTGCCACAAATTTCTTTCCCACTCTCGTCCATCATCCTCCTAGTCATCAGAGTGATTTCCCTAACGTGCAGGTCCAATCACGTCATTCTGCTACTCAATAAAATGGTAGTCGAAAACTTCTAAGATCAAATATAAAATCCTGTATTTTGCATTCAAAGCCCTTCCTAACCTAGCCCCCTATTTCCTTCCCAGGCTTTTTATATCTTACCACCACTCTCCCCAGCTCCTATGTACACTGCCATCCAGCGACCCTGGTCTCCTTGCTATTCCTTGAGCAAGACACTCCATCTCTTGGCTCCAGGCATTTTCTCTGACTGTCCCCTATGCCTGGAATGCTCTCCCTTCTCATCTCCACCTCCTGGCTTCTTTCAGGTCTCAGCTAAAACCCTACCTTCTACAGGAAGACTTTCCCAATCCCTTTTAATTCTAGTGCCTTCTCTTTGTTGGTTACTTCTTATTTATTCTGTATATAATTATATATAGTTGTTTGTATGTCATTTCCCTTATTAGACTATGAGTTTCTCAAGGTTAGAGTCAGTCTTGTGGGGGGGGGCGTAGTAATCAGGGTTAAGACTTGCCCAGGGTCATACAGCCAGTAAGTGTCTGAGGCCAGATTTGAACTCAGGTTCTTTTGACTCTAAGGCTGGTACTTTATCCACTATGTCACCTAGCTGAGCCCAGGGTGCTTAGTAAATGTTGATTTATGATGATAGCTGACATTTAATTTTGAAATTCCTCCTAACCAGGCTCCAACCTTTCTTTCCCTTTCATGCAATCTATAGTTCAACCATATTTTTCTTTTTTCTGTTCTTTACACACAACATTCAATTTCCCATGGTGACAATGCTCTTCCTCTTCATTTTGCCTATTTTCCTTCAAAGCTCAGCTCAAAAGCCATGTTTCCTATAAGAGGCTCTTTGAAGTTTCCTACAGCTGCTAGTGTCTCCCACCACCAAATTCTCTTGCCCAGATGTTGTGGCAGCAACTCTGGGTGGACCAGGTGAAGTTCCAGGTGGCTTTCACTTGACACCCTAAGACATGAGAGGTTGTGTGGTGTAGTGGATAGAGAACTGGTGTTCTGAGGTCTGAGGGAGTCCTGGGTCCAAAACCTGCCTCTAATGTAGTCCGCCTAAATCCCACCTTCTACAGGAAACCTTTCCAATCCCCTAATGCTAATACCTTCTCCAGCTAGTGCTAGCTGGTTACCTCCAATTTATCCTGTCTATATCGTGGTTGTACATAGTTATTTGTATGTCATCTCCCCTGTTAGACTGTGAGCTTCTTGGGGGACAGGGACTGCTTCTTACCTTTCTTTGTATCCCCAGTTCTTAGCCCAGTTTTCTGTCATTTATCAGTTGTACCCAACTCTTCATGACTTCATTTTGAATTTTCCTGGCAACGCTCATTTTACAGATGAGAAAACTGAGGCAAATGGGAATAAGTGACTTTCCCAGGATCACAAAGCTAGTAAGGATCTGACTCCAGGCCTGGTGCTCTATCCACTGGACCACTTAGTTGCCCCTTAGCCCAGTTAGACATTTAATAAATGTTTGTTGACTGACTGCCTATGTGACTTTGAGCATATCACTTAATCGTTCAGTAGCCCAGGCAAGTCTCTAAGAAAATAAACAGCAAAAGGGTGCTGAGATCAGCTGCATTGACTGAGGAAGTTCCTTACCAGGCCCTCTCTATATTGATCATCACCGCCCACCCCCACACACACATACACACACACACACAGGTGTGTACATATTTTTATATCTGCATGTAGTTTTTCTCATTCTAGTAACTCCTTGAGCACAGGGACAATCTCACTGTTGTCTCTGAATTCCTTCTGCTCATTTTAGTGCCTGGCAAATCAGAGGTGATATTTGAATGCAGATTTTTCTGATTACAAATTTAGTGTTATGGGCAGCTAGAAAAATGGGCAGGTTTTCCTTATGCTTTTTCTAAGCTTTTTCCTTCTGAAAACTGCTCTCTCTTTTTCTTATGACCACCTGTCTCCACATACTCCAGACCATAAGAGCATTTTTTCTGAAGTTTATTAATGCAATGATGTGCCCCAGTAAGACTTCAAAAAAAGCCCAAAAGGAACAAAAAAGAGTAAAGGTAAAGAACTTCAGAAGCAAAAGAAAGAATCCATGCCTTAGAAAGAATCTGAGGCTTGAATAGCTCAATTGCCTATAAAGAAGCCAGAAAATACAATAAAGTTGCCTCTGAGTCACAGGCTGCATTCATACTGTGCCCCCTGGACACTCACTGGCATCAGATTCCAAAGGCAGGCTGGAAAGTGTAACTGACTGAATCAGAACTGCTCATCATAAATGGCCTCAAAGCAAGAAGGATTGTGAAGGGGGGGAAGCTAGCTCTCTCCCACCCACTGCTTGGAGGTGACAAACCCAAGAGCTGACATTGTAGAGATTCTTTTAAGAAGAGGAAAGGCTTCTGTCAATCTTAGTCTGACTCATTGCCCTGGCTGGAAGAGCGCTGTAGCACTCCATTTAAAAGAGTACTCTAGTTGAAGAGAACGCCGTACCACCCAGCCAAGACAGCAGCTCTAGGTGGGTGAAAGACTACACAGGAGGTGCTTATCAGCTGTTCAGGGAAGCTATGAGATCATCTAAGTGGTTAGAGCACTGGACTTAGAGTCAGCAAGACCTGAGTTCAAATCCAGCCATAGATAAGGCATTTCCTAGTTGCATGAACCTAGGCAAGTCTCATAACCTCTGTTTGCCTCAGTTTCCTCAACTGTAAAATAGAAATAATAGTAGTACCTATCTCTCAGGGTTGTTGTGAGGACAGAATGAGATAATATTTATAAAACTCTTTGCAAACCTTGTGGCACTATATAAATGTTAGCGATTAAAATTATTGTTATCATCACCATCAACTCCTTCAGTGGAGACGCCATGTCTTCGAGAAGGGCTCTGTAGCTAATGACCTTCCTGGCCCATGCCCAACTGCAATTATACCTATCTGCCAAGCATCCTGTTCAGTCTGATGCAAAAGCAGCTGCCCAATGGCAAATGTCCTTCTTGGCCCCACCCAGCAGCTGAGTGACACCCCCTTCCCACTTTAGCGCAGCAATAGATTGACCCATCCAATGGAGATACTGTGCCCTGGAGGGAGCAAGCCCAACTGAGTAATGGGATGATTTCTCTTCCACTAATATTATGCCTCATAGCAAACTTCATGAGGACTCTCCAGAGAAAGATAGGACATAAAATTGATGTTTTAAAGGTAGAACTTAGGATTCCCTATATAGGTCCTTCGCTACAACTACACTTTATTAAATTTTTTAAAAATAAAAATTTTATTGATGTTTTCTGTTTCTTACATCTTGCATCACTGTAGTATCTCATGTATCCCTCTCCCTCTCCTTCCCTGAGAGCCATCCCATACAACAAATAGTATTTCTTAAGAGACGGGAAAAAAATCAACACAACTGATTAATATATTGAGAAAGTCTGAAAACGTGTACAATGTGTAAACAACTGTGGACCTCCCACCTCCACCAAGGCGGGTTGGGCATGTCTTCTCATGCCTCTTCATTCAACTCCTGCTTGAATAAACAAATCTATCATTTTGTTACATCCACTTTGGATTTTTTGATGTCATTCTTCTTTCCACTTACATTGTTGTAGTTACTTTGTATATTGCTTTCTTGGCTCTGCTTACTTCACTCTGCATCAGTTCATATAGATCTTTCCATGCTTCTCTGTATCTGTCACACACATATCATTTCTCAGAGCACAGTAATATTCCATTACATGCATGTACCACAATGTGTTTAGCCATTCCCCAATGGATGGGCATCTGCTTTGTTTCCGATTCTTAGTTATCACACAAAGTACTCCTGTAAATATTTGGGAATATACGGGGGCACTTTTTCCTTCATCAATGGCTTCCTTGGAGTATATTAGTCATCTAGCTCTTGCAGTCTCACTTCCAACTTCATCATTTTACCAAAAACTGCTCTCTCCAAAGGCCCAATGGTCTCTTAATTGACAACTCTAATGGACTTTTCTCAATACCTTAAGGTTTGTAAAGCACTTTACACACATTTTCTCAATTGATCCTTACAGAGATTCTGGGAGGGAAATACTCAGGTCTTCTATCCCAATTTTGAAGGCAAGGAAGCTAAACTTCCAATGCAGTGACTTATGCAGGGTCACATAGCTAGTGAGACCCTTGCCCTAACCCTAGGCCCCAGGAACCTCTAGGAACCTGATCCAGAGGGGCAGAACAGCTGCCTACTAGTTTATTTTAAGCCCTGGTTGTTCATGGGGGTGGGACACCATTATAGAACTAGAGACTGAGGCCTGCCCCACTGAAATCTGAAGAGATGATCTCATCGACTCCCAGCCTCTATAAAAGACCCTTTCTCGTGTTTAAAGTACACTCTTTCTCATCATTCCCCCTGTTTACCATGACCTGATTCCAGAGCTTCCCTCACATACTTTTTGCCAATCTGACTGATCACAATCAAGAAAAGTTCTTCCTTAGGTCTAACCTCAATCTTTAGTGCTTCCATCATTAATGAAGAATGTATCATCCCCTTGCGACCAGGGAGTTGTCCTGGACTGACTGGAAAGGAAGTAGCAGCTGTCTCCAGCACAACCCTTGGGGCTTCCTCAGCCACTTCCCACCCCAAATGTTCTGTTTCCCTGGACACGTATGTGTGAGTCTGGCTGGGTTCTTTATTCCATTGTCTTCCTAACCATGGACATGTCTGCTTCACACCTGAGGCTTCATGAGGACAGGGACTCCATGGGAGCAGGGCTCAGCTTTCTCCCTCACCTGGGGGCTACTACTTTTCCCCTTCTCTCTTTCATTTTCCCATCAGTCTTCCCTTCTATCCTCCCCTCCCTATGTGCCTCCTTTGCAGATCTCCCAGAGGAGAAACAACCAATCCTGTCAGTCCTAGAAGGAGAGGGTTGTGGTTTGTGACTTAGATTGTGTGCTCCTTGAGAACATGGACTTTTTTATATCCTTGTGGCTTATCAGAGCATAGCATACATTACTAAACACTTAAAAAATTCTTGTTTACTGTCTGGTTAGCTGATTGTGGTTACCGATTTGCTGTGTAACCCTGGTAAAGTCAAGACTCTTCGAGTCTCAGTTTACTCACCTGTAAAATATTAGGTCAGAAGTCACGGTCTTTAAGGCCTCTTCGAGTTCTGAGTCTCTCACAGTGAATGGATGCTTACCTGGCTGGCCCCAGCCAGTGATCCCTCCAGTCATCTTGAGCAAGAAAATGCCTCAATGCCCATGCCAGGTGCTCCAGTGTGACTAGAGTGATTCTCTAATGGGATCCTGAAGGGCTCTTGGATCTAGGAATGGTTCCTTATAGAATAGTAATGGTTTCTTCTTGGAAATTAAATAACAGGAGTGGCAAAGCCCAGGAAATATGGAAGCCAAAGAGAAGCTGGGGGAGGCCATGGTAGTTGGAAACTGGTTTCGCTTCTCTTCATCACAAATCCCTGTGACCTAGGAAGGCCTATAGCCTGCCTAGAACCCAAGGCTAGCCCCTCAATAGCCCCAGCTGGAAGCAGTAAAGGGTAAGCAGAAGCTCTGGAGAGTGTGGGTGCTTCTGGGCAGTGGGGAACACTTACATGGTGATGGGGATGTCCTAGGTCTTTCCTGCCCCTTTCTGGGCCAACAAGGAGAAAGCAGGGGCAGAGTGGTTACCAAGCACCCAAGATTCCCATAGGCAACCCAGGTAGATATTCAGTGGTGGAGCTGGATTTGCATTGAGCTTCTTAGACTTCAAAGAAAACTCTTTGCCCTGAAAGGTGGTGGCTGATTCCAGTGCTCAGCCTTGTCTAGCTTCTCTCCACCACCTCTGTGCTGGCCCTTTGGATCTCTTCCGGGGCACTTTTCAAATTCAACCTTGCATCCTAGGCCTATGTGTCTTCATCATGCCCCTAGTAGACTGTGAGCCCGGTGGAGGCAAGGCCTGGACTTGATAGCTCCCTGTATCCTCCTCTTCTTGCCCAGCACAGGTCCCTGAACACAGTAGATTCTGGGCACTGTGAGAGCAGGGCTTGGGACTCATTCCTTCCTGCCTCTCCCTGCTCTATACCAAACACAGGCCTCTGAATTCAGCAGGTGCTGGCAATTTCAGAACCTCAAATTTGGGAAGAATCTCAGCTATCAACTCATCCTAGCTACCAGGCTGATGTATGGATACAGCCCTGGAAAGAGTGTTAGAGCTTCATTTAGATCCCAACTCTGCTACTTACCAACTGTGTGACTTTGGACAAGTCACTAAACCTTTTGGTGCCTCAGTTCCTCAATCTGTAAAATGAAGAGGTAGGATTGGATGGTCTCTAAGTCTGTGATGCCATGATAGTTTGAGGGCATCTGGGTTGATCCTTGCACTGTTGTTAGAGGGTAGGACTGGGTTGAACTCTCAGGTCCCTTCATGGACTCTATAGTCTCCATGGCTTTCTCTAAACCAGTGGGGTTTTTTCAGTATCTCAGAGGATGAAATGTGGTTGGTGTCCACCTCTGCCTCATCTCTCCTCAGTGTCCCAGGGTCAGGGAGGGCAGAGGAGGAAGCTTGGGACTAGGAGTGGGGAAGCCTAGGCTTGGATCTTTTCTTGGCTACTGGAGTTTTGGGTGCTTTTCCCCTCTCTGAATCTGTTTTCTCTTCTGTAACCAGAGGTCCTTTCCAGCTCATTCATTTGGTGACTCCATCTCACTTCAATTCTATCAAGACAGTGCATTATGAGTCATTCTAATTCAGTTACACTGGCACTGAGTTCATATCATTCACTCCTCAGGGAGTCCTGGAACTGCTTTTTCCAGACTGGATCCTTGCTGCCTGGGGCCTGAGAAGCTGTGAGTACCTCCCCTGAACCCAATGATATGGCCCCTAGGGATGATTGTCTAGCCCTGGAGAAGAAGGCAGGGACCAGTGTGAGCCCTTCTCTGTCCTCACCCTGAAAGCAGATTTCAAATTTGAAGACTGAAGTTCTGACTGCTAGTTAGAATTTTGACTCAAATCACAGCATTTTAGAGACTGAGAGCTGAAAGGAACCTTTAACCTGTACCTGGGCAAGAATACTCCTCTGTAACTCCTACTCTTCCTGCGTGTCACACATATCCACAGGCAGACCAAAAGAAGTCTCAGTCTCTCCCTTAAAATGAAATAGTCTTATATTAGGGATAGTGAGGTGAAGTTTGGCGCTAAAGCCTAATATTTGCTGAAGAAAGGCTAACAGGTTGACACTGGGATTATAGAAAGAAAGTTGTTAGAGGGTCAAGGGTCTTAACTGCCCCTGTTCCAGGTCAAATCCTATTAACATCTCCCAAAGGCTTCTTCAAATTCTTTTTGTCATACTGGAATTTGGTTGCCCTGATTATTACTCAAAATAATTGGGCCATTGACTAAGGTTCCTGGATTCTTTTTTATAAGATAGAGATCTTTGTCGTAATTATATTTGTTGTAATAGGATTTCATTTTTAGGTTACCTAGCAAACCTTAATTACATAACTTTTTCCATAATCTTTTGTCATTGCTGATCCTGTGCTTTTGTAGAACTCTCTAATTTAATCTAAAGGTATGTTACTCCTTTGCAGCTTAAAAAAAAAGAGTTGGTGGTATCATTATGAATGATTTGTGGAAAATGGCAGAGTTTTGGGAGCTACAGTCATGAATGTAGCCATGGACTGACACCAGGGTTACTCTCAGGATCTTGAGAGTGAGTTGCCATGATGTGAATGTCCATGACTTCTCCCTTGGAAAAGTACTGCCAACATAAGTGTAGGGTGGGGATGATCCAGCCAGCCCCAGCCCAGACCTTGGAGAGAGTTGAGGGTTGAGCACTATATCTTACACTTAATAATTTGAGTTATCCAAAAGAAGAATAGGCAGTCTAGAGAAGCAAGTGAATTCCCTCTTAATGGAGTTCTCCAAGCAGTGGCTGAATGGCCACTTTCTGGGGATGTTGTAGAAATGATTTTTGTTTACATGCCTTTGAAGTCCATTCAGAATCTGAGATTCTGGAATTTCTAGACTAGGCAGCAGTGGAAAAGATGGATTGGAGAGTAAAGAAACTGGAAGTGGAGTGACCAACTGAGAAGCTTTACCTACATATTGATTAGAGACACTCCAGGAATGATGGAAGACCAAATGAGGGCTATGACATCCCTGATTGTCTGGACTTGGCCCACCATACCTCAGCTGCTACCTCCCTCTACTCCTACAGGCCCCATTTCCTATTGGTGAGTTCCTCATAGAACCTCCATTTTGGGGAAGGCCCCAAGACCAGCCATCTTGAATTGTCTGGACTTAGCTACCATGCCTCAACTCTGCTCCTGTAGGTCCCTTCTCCTATTTACGAGTTCTTCCCAGAACCTCCAATTTGAAGAAGGACTTCAGACCAGTTTTCCCTGATTCTCTGGACCTAGCTACCTTAATGAGTACCTTCTCTTCCCTCTTCCTGGTTCTACCCCATTCAGCAATTTTTAAAATGTTGTTTTCATTTATTAGGGTAAGTTCCTTGAGGGCAGGGAATGTCTGTCTTTTTTCCTTGAAATCTGTATCCTTAGAGCTTAGTATAATGCCTGGCACATAATAAGTGCTTAGTAAATGCTTGTTGACCTACTGCTCCAGCATGTCTCAGGGTGATGTGAAGACCCCAGTAGTACCCTGACTAAGATCTGGTCAATATTGTAGAGCTCTGACTGAGGACAGTGAAGCCTTCCAAGTGCTCTCAGCACAGGGGAAGTGGAAGCCAGTAAACATCAGGAGCCCAGGAAATTGAGGTCAGGACCAAACAGGGCCCTACTACACCCTTCAAGAGTTGAGGAGAGGGTAAAGTTTGCCTGTGGCACAATGTCTAGAGCCAAGCACTCAGGCTATGAGATATGTGTAAACAGAAGAAGACAGTAAATACTGTGGGAAAATACGATGGAGCAAGAGATGCCCAGGAGATAAACCCAGAAGGAGAGAGTTATTCCACAATAACTAAAAGAAGAACCTCAGAGGAGAAGACAACTTGGTTACAAGGACTATAATAGTAGTTGAGAGGAATGGAGCAAGAGATAAAAGTTGTAAATGAAATAAGAACTCCAGGTAATCAATCAAAGCATGAAGGAATGAGTTAGAAGAAAAATAAACAGCTAAGATCAAAAGGTTTTCTGTCTTACTCAAGTAGTGAGCTCCCCAAACCCCTCCCCCCCCCACTATTAGAATGGATCAAAAGAACTTTAGGACTCCATGATGAAAGAAACATTAGAACAAAATCAAAAGTTAGAAAAAATAGAATAAAATTTACTACCAAAGACAACCGAAAATGACAAAATAACAAATGACAAAAGACAACTGGAAAATAGATCAAGAAAAGTTCATTTAGAAGTAACTGGATCTCCTGAAAAATCACAATTTTAAAAAGCCGGGATGCCATATCTTAAGAAATCTTAAATGAAAATGCTCAGATTAATTAGCATTACAGAAGGTGAGTTATGGAAATTACCTGAAATGAATCCTCTCTATAATACACCTGACAAATGGTTGTCTGGACTTTGTTTGATGATAATCTCCCTTCCCCCCTCGCTCCCTCCCCTCCCCGCCAAGGAGGAAGCAATCATTACCTTTTGAGGAAGCTCATCATACTTTGGGACAGTTAGGAAGTTTTTCTTGACATCAAACTTAAATTTGGCACCAACAAAAGAAATGGAAAATTGTAAAGAAGGGACTGGTTTAGGGTGAGTGCTTACTTTTAGACATTTTGAATTTGAGACGACATCCAGGCAGGGGTGCACTGGTAAATGTTTAACAACTGGACACAGGACACACTTCTGTTCAATTTGCCCTTTTAACATATTTTCCATCATTTTCTTAAGTCTAGACCACCAGCAAACAGTGAATTAAGCCCTGATTTTATTGTTTGCCAATTTCTGATGTATAAATTCTCACACTGAACATTTGGTTCAGAGATGGTTCAAGCTGACTCCAGCACACTCTTGTATCCAGGTAGATATGTCCAGCAAGAGGGAGAGAGAGAGAAAGAGAGAGAGAGAGAGAGAGAGAGAGAGAGAGAGAGAGAGAGAGAGAGAGAGAGAGAGAGCTGTTAGGGATGGATATAGCTATAGAGATTTGGAGCCATCTTCTTAGAGGTCTGTCCCGCTGTCATTATATACAAAGTGTACATATATGAGCTAGATCATAGCACAAATAAATGGACTCTAGTGGACCCAAAGAGTTGTAAGTAATGGTTTGATGTCAGCTTTGAAGGAGGTCTTAAGTAGAAGGCTCACTCACTCAATCAACCAACAAGCATTTATTTAGCATTGACTAAAAGTGCTGAACCCACTTAGTGTGTTCTACTGCCTAGGCACACAAATACAAAAATGAGATCGTGAGCGCCTTCAGGGAGCTGACATCCTACCAGGGGAATACGATATGTTCAAATATAAGTAAATCTAGGATTTATGTTGAAGCAAAGCCCAGTGATGGAGAAAGCACTCACAATTAGGTGAAGCAGGCAAGGATTCTTGGAGGAGATGATCTTGAGCTAAGCCTTTAAGAAAGCTAGTGCTTCTTTAAAGGAGGTGGTGGGGTGTTGGTGGTGGTGAGGAAGAACATTCCAAGCATGGAGGGTAAAGTATGCAAAGGGCAGAGGCAGGAGATGGAATTTCATGAATGGGGAACAGAAGGAAGGTCAGTGGGGCTGGAACAGAGACTGCATTAAAGGGAGTAATAGGCACTAAGCCTTGAAAGGGAGGCTTCTGTCAGACTGCAAACAGCTCTAAAAGCCAAATAAAGAGGGTTATATTGTAACTTACAGGTAATGGGGAGCCACTGGATGTTCTTAAGCATGGGAATGACATAGTTAGACCTGTGCTTTAGGAACATCAATTTGGGGGCAGCTAGGTGGTACAGAGAATAGAGCACCAGCCCTGGAGTCAGGAGGATCTGAGTTCAAATCCAGCCTCAGACTCTTACTTGCTGAGTGACCCTGGGCAAGTCACTTAACCCTGATTGCGAGAGAGAGAGAGAGAGAGAGAGAGAGAGAGAGAGAGAGAGAGAGAAGCAGAAGCAAAGAATATCAATTTGGCAATCTCATGGAGTAGGGAAAGAAAGCAGGGAGACTACTGTAATAGTCTAGGGGAGAAGTGATCAGAGCTTACACCATGGTGATGGCTGTGTGAATGAAAAGAAGGGAATAGATGAGATAGATTGTGGAGGTAGATACAGATGAAAGGACATGGAATTTGCAGTAAGAAGTCCTGGCTTTGAATTTTAGCTCTACTACTTGTGTAACCTATGAGAAACTGCCATGTGGATAGAGTACTGGACTTGGATTCAAGAAGATTTGAGTTCAAATCCTGCCTTAGATATTTACTAGCTCTGTGACTCAGGGAAATTTGCTCAAAATTTCTGGGCCTTCTAGCTCTAAACCTTATGATGTAGAATCCATAGGACCTGGCAGTGGATTAAAAGTAAGGGATGAGGGAGAGCAAGGCATTAAGGAGGGCTCTGGTGTTACAAACCTGGGTGATTGGAAGGATGGTAGTGCCCTCCACAGAGAAGGAAGTTCAGAAAGGGCTGGGTTGGAGGTAGAAAGAGGAAGATGATGTGCTTTCTTTTGGACATGTTGAATTTCAAATATTGGGATTCAAAAATTGGGATATCCAGTTTGGTATGTCCAGCAGACAGTTGGAAATGTGGAAGAGAGACTGAGGAGAGAGGCTGAGGCTAGTATAAAGATCTGGGAGTTGTTTGTATAGAGATGTGAGTTCAATTCATGGGAATTTATAAAGTCACTGAGTGAGAGAAAGTAGAGAGAAAAGAGGGTCCAGAACAGTCTTGGATGAATATTACAAGTCTTACAATAGCCACCATGGGGAGTGGGAGAGAGCCTATCAGGGAAGAAACTGGATTCCTAGACAGAAGTGAGGGCCTGGCTAAGGTCAAATAATGTAAATCTGTAGACCCAGTCAGGGTGAGTTCAGCAGTTCCTCCATGATAAAACAACAGCACTTTGGGGATAGGCCTCTGAGCTGGGAGTCACACACAAACATATTAACAAGTGCTCATTGATTGCTAGGCAGGGATTTATACACTTATCAGATGTAAATCAAGTTAACAAATACTTATTAATCATCTAATATGGTAAAGGGCTTCAGTTCCTCCATCTTTACAATGAGAGGGGAGGGCAGAGAAGACTGGACTGGTTGGTCTTTTAATATCCCTCCCAGCTCCAGCCTCCATTTCCATATACTGATACAATGAGACAGGGAACATGGTGGGGGTGGGGCGGGGGAGGAGGAATGGGCCGCCAAGAGCCAGAGCTGCTCTAGTCATCTGGCAGATCCTGGGACTCAGGACCTGATAAACCCAAAGGTTGCCCCTCCCCTTAGTGGTAGAATATGCTATTTAAAAGGAAAGTGGGGGTGGGGTGCTTTTTGCAAAGTGAAAAATCCTTAGGTCAAGGCTGCATTTCCATTTGGGAAATTGCTTAAACTGAGGTCTGCCTTCATCCGGGACAGCTCTTCCCTCTCCCTGCCAGTTATACAAAGCCCGTGTCCTGCAAGGAACAAGCTGCCAGAGTCTCAGCCCAGGGGGAGTAACGCCAAACATTCAACAGGTGGCCCCGCTCAGAGCCTAGAGCCCATTAAGAAATCAGAGCCCAGTGAGAAATCAGAGCCCAGAGTGCAGAGAGAGATCAGAGCTCAGAGCCTAGTGAGAGGTCAGAGCTCAGCCTAGCCAGGGCATCTCTTAGCTACCAGGCTTTATGTGTCTCCGACTCCTTCTCGCTCTTGTCTGTTTCTCCGTTACCACGCGACACCCCCCACCCCCCTCTCCGCCGCAGGAGGCTGGTAGCTTTTGGTCTATCTCGCCCTACTCTCCCTCTTTCTTCCCACTGCCCTCGCCCCTGCACCATAGGAGTCACACACAAACCGCCCAACCCCCATCTCTTTCCCCTCCCAATCCGCTTCCTTCACTTGCCTGGAGCCAGGAGTCCGGAGTGCTGGAGCTGGGGCCTGAGCTGGGGCGGGGGTCACCCAGGAGAGAGGAAGACTGGCGATACGGCGCCCAGAGGAGAAGCATCTCCCGGACGGGGGCCTGCACCCCTCCCCTTCTAGGGCACAAACTTTGCAGTGAGCGGGGGTGGGTAGATTGGGAGAGAGAGACAAACGAATTTAAGAGAGGGGCAGATCGCCAGATATTGGGGGGCAGGGAGAATCGTGAGGTATCAAGTCCACCATAGGCAGGAGTCTGGCTGCACTCCAGGTTCTCAAGCCGCTTGGAGATCCTGGACTGGGCTCCCTGAGTGGAGGCAACGGGAGGGGCTAGGCTCTATGCCTTCCCCAGTCCTGTGCTTTTGGTCTCCCCACCCCGCTAGCTTTGGAAGAAATCATTCCTCCAACAGGGCCAGTGGCGGGGGCAGGGGGCCAAGCTCGGGGGACTGCCCATGGGAGGCGATCTAGGCGACTAGCTTCGGGTCCCAACGCTCAGTCTCAGACTCAAGGCTTCAAGGCGCCCAGCGGCCGCTGGCGCGGGGAGGGGCAGAGCAGGCGGGCGGGAGGACGAGCGAGCGAGCGAGCAAGAGAGGGAGGGAGCAAGGGAGCCACACGCAATCCCACTATTCCCAGGCGGGAAGAACATGGCGGGCCCACCTAGTGGGCTCTGGCTCTCCGACCCAAAAACCCTCCTCTCCTCCCTCTTTTCACTTCCCCCGCCTTCGCCCCCCACCAGCATCTGAGCCAGCCGATGCGCTAGGAGAACACTTCCTTCCCCCCCCCCCCCCAACCCCTCGACCTGTCTTCTCTAGCTCCTTCCGCTTCCTCCCACTTCCTAATCCTCACCTTCAGTGGGGAATTTCAAACAACCTTGCAGGTAAGTACCCGCCCAGTACTTGCAGGTCTGGAACTAGTGTGTACATTGTAACTCCTGCTGTGAATGGCTCAGCACAGCCTCTCCCCAATGCTGGGGAAGCAACTCATAACTCCCCTTGGAGAGTGAGGGGCCTCCACTTGCCTGCTGAATGGAATAGGTCAATTCAAGGCCTGAACCAAGTTTTCTTGGAGCTGTCCACCCCAGAGGTGCTGAAATTCATCTTCAGAGCTAAGGCCTCTGGATTCCACAGATAACAATAATAGCTGACATTTCTATAGTGTTTTTAAGGTGTACAAAACACTTCCACCATAGGGTTCAAGGCTTACTATCCCCACTTTACAAGTAATGAAACTGAGATTCAGATGCAAAGTAACTTGACCAGTGTTCCACACTTAGAGAGCTAGGGTTCAAACCCAAGTCTGATTGATTCCAAATCCAATGCTCATGGCCTGAGATAAACAAGGGATTGATGAAGGCATCCAGGGAGACACCAAGGGGCAAGAGCAGCCAGAGGCCATCAAAGGCATCTCCTCCTTCATAAGCCATGGGTGCTCCACTACATGAGAATTCTCATTTTCCCTCAGCAATTCTCAGCTGATGTGTGTGTGTGTGTGTGTGTTTGAGTGTGCATGCTGTATCCATGTGTCTGCCTCAGTATGGTAGCCCCTGGACAGAGCATAGGTAGAGTACTCCACTTTCTATGTGGGGAGATGTCAGCTTGCACATTCACCAGTTCACTGGACCCAGTATATCCTCCTAACTTCACACAAGGGAGGACTGGGAAGAGAGGCCATTATTGATGACAGTCCCTTTCATCTCCCCTTCTTCAGCAAGATCTGAGGCAACTGCACACCCCTTGCTGGCTCCAGAGGACCCTAAAATGTGAGGGAAAACAGGGTACAGACAGACCATAGCAAAAAAGATAGAGGGATGGATGGATGGATTGATGTATGGATGTACAGATTGGATGAATTCAGAGGAAACCTTTCTCCCTCTTTCAGCTGTTGTTCAGTCATTTTTTTGGTCATGTCTGACACTTCATAACCCTATTTGAGGTTTTCTTGGCAAAAATTCTGGAGTGGTTTGCCTTCTTTAGCTTACTTTACAGATGAGGAAACTTGAGTTAAGTGATTTGTCCAGGGTCACACAGACATTAAGTGTCTGAGGCCAGATTTAAACTCAGGAAGATGAGTCTTCCTGACTCCAGGCAGGCCTGGTGCTCTATGCACTGCCCCACCTAACTGCCCCTCCCTCCTTTAATACTCCCCCATTTCTCCCCAGCATAAGGAGGGTGCTGAAAACATTGTGAATGTTATGCACTTCCCCTACTGCTGAGTACAGACCTCTACTCACCCTATTTGCTTAATAAATGTTTATTGGATGGAGATGGGGTTGGCAGTCTAGAAATTCTGATTCTATAGTTCTTAGACTCTCAGAGCCTGGAGGTTCCCTTAGAGTAAGCATTTATTAAGCCCTTTTTTATGAGCCAGGCACTGTACAATTAGATTAGAATGCAGAACACAGAATATCAGAGCTAGAAAGAATTTCAAAACTAGGGATCTGACAACATACATGGAACACAGAATGTCAGAACTGGGAGGTACCTGAGCACAGGCTGTTGGGCTGTCTCAGTGGGCTATATTAGGGAAAGGGGGTGAAAACAGGAGGGATAGTGAATGTCCCTCAAAACTCAGGTTACCTGCTGCCTCCTACATGAAGACTTTCTTGATCCCTCCAGTGGATTCCTCAAGTGGAACCCTCCTCCATAACTTATTTTGTATGTTCTTTATTTAAATTTTGTATTTGCTTACATGTATATCTGTTGTTTCCCTGATAGAATATAAGCTCTTTGAGAACAAATACTGCTTCGTTTTTCAACTTTAGAACCCAGAGCCTAACACAGTGTCTGCTTGCTAATCACTGGTGCCTCCAAACAATCTTCTAACACTGGAGTTATGGAGGAATTGCCAATGTGCATCAAGCGTTTGGCACAGTTCCCCCAACACTCCAAATATAATAATCTAGGATTTCTTCAATTCCCTCCAATGATGCAGATCACAGTCTGTCCATACCTACTCGGTTTGTGAGATTCTTTTCTAGGTCTTCCTGTCCATCATAGCAGGGCCATTCAACACACTGGGGACTTTTCTCAAGTGCTCTTGACATTGCAAGGAAAACAGTGGGGCACATGACCTCTCTATTGGTCATCTCCCAGCCCTCCTTCCCTCTCAACCATGTATTTCTTTGATACTATCCTTCCCTCTGGTTTGCTTTCATAATTGCTTGTTGGTAATGTGTGGTCACCTGCAACCCTCTCTCACCCACTAGGATGTTATGTCCTAAACTTCAGTCCTTTATTTCTGTGGTCTTCTTTGATTTGCTGTATAACATCACCGGAAGAATACAGGTATGAAAGATAGGCCTTTGTTTCAGGGAGAAGCTTGGGTCATTAAGAGAATTTTCAAATTATCAAAGGCAACTGAGTCTGGCCTTCTGTTCAATTCTGGACCCAGCTCATTGTACATTTTTGATGTTTGACCAAGATATATACACTAATGGATGAGCCCTTATAGATAATGCCCTTCCAACTGCAGGCTAGTGAATAGGCATTCTTTATCCACTTGGATTTCCCTGTGTAGAGAGGACTGGAGGAGTAGTCAAAGCATAGCCTGGGGGTTAGATATAGTGGGTAGATGACACCCATTCAGCCACTAGGGCCGGAGCTCTGAAGACGAATGGAATAATTTAGGACTCAGAAGACCTGGGTTTGAATAGCAATGGTGATGCTTTCTACCCGTATGAACTTTTCATTTCCACTGGTCTCAGTTTTCTCACCTGTGTCACTTGAGTCCCAAAGCCCATTGGTATAGGATGATCTCCTCATTGGTGAAACATAATGCCTCAGCCTGCATGAGGGGTAAGGTGAAGTTGGTGAGAGTGGGAGAGAGGAGAGCTTCAGTCTCTTCGTCTTCTTCAGGCTTTTCAGTCCTATTGAGAACTTCTGGTTTCCAGCTTTGAGAGAGAAAGGATGAATAATGCCAAATGCACTTCAGGTTGCTGGAGGGAGAATTAGACTAGGAAGAAGATGCCATGGAAAGAACTGTCAGTCTCCATCATGTCCCAGCCATCCTCAACTTGTTATACTAGAGACTCTGGAGAATTTCCCCTTGGGTGAAATCTGGGCCTTTCTCAATCTCTCTCTCTCTCTCTCTCTCTCTCTCTCTCTTTCTCTCTCTCTCTCTCTGTCTCTCTCTCTCTCTCCTCTCTCTCTCTCTCTTTCTCTCTGTGTCTCTGTCTCTCTCTCTCTCCTCTCCTCTCCTCTCTCTCTCTGTTTCTCTCCCTCTCTCTGTTTTCTGTTTCTCTCTGTTTCTCTCTGTCTCTGTTTCTGTCTCTCTCTATCTCTGTTTCTGTCTCTGTCTCTCTCTCTGTCTCTCTGTCTCTCTCTCTCTCTCTCTCTCTCTCTCTCGTTGAGTGACCTCACTCTCAGTGGAAGAGTTTCTTCACTCTGTATAGTCCAGCATATTTCCCTCTTTGTACACTTTCTCTGAATCTGTTTTGCTGTCAACCTGGATAAATGGGTTCATTTGCTTGTTATGTGCATTCACTGTGGAACTGGTATTTGTTGGAAAGGGATTCAAGCCTTGGATATAAGGCTTGGGGTCCTACTTCCTCCAATAATAAACAGCAATCAGAATTTTAGCCTGAACTTGAAAACCACATACCCTAGATTAATAATATAAGGGACTGGACAGATGCAATTCTAGCCCAGTAACCCCTCTCTCTAAGGAAAGTAGTGACCAAACTTCTGGTCCCAATCTCCTGATTCACCTCCTGGTAGAAAATGAAGGTTGCTTTGGACAACAGTGGGGGCAGGACAGGCTAGAGATGTCTAGGGCCCCATAGTGTGGGAGACAGCCTCACTGAAACTATAAAATGAAGTTAGGTTTAGATTCTGAGATTCCTTCCAGCTCTGGGTCTACGATCCTTTCCAGTCTTTTTACTTATCGGGATAGTGGACAAGGACCTTAAATTGTGATTTTTATCTGTTGTATTTATAGAGATGCTAAAGATTGGACTATTCCTGGCCCCCTCTGCCTTTTTTTCCCATCACCTTGATACCATTCCTGAAGAAGTAGAAAATACCACAGAGGACCAAGGGCCATGTTGTATTGTCATTTGTTTCTTGGGCTTCCACAACCAAAGAATTGCTTACCAAGTGACCAGACTTCCCCAGAGATGAGTTTCTCTGTCCTTTGCTAGGTTGGTATCAATTTGGGTATTTGAAACCACAAGTCCAGCCCAATCATTCTCTGCCCAACTCCTAATGGAGAGATCAATACTTCCGTTCCCTCCAATAGGGACAACAATCCTTCTACTCTCTCCCCTATGGGTTTGTAGTGAAAAAAGTGCTTTGCAGAGCTTAAAGGGCAGGCGGTCTGGGAGCTGGTAGTAAATGGCCAAGGCATTCAGGATAGCAGGAGCAGTCCTGAAGGAGGTGGCCTTGAACTAGTCCTTAGAAGGAGAGGGGGGGACTTGGCTGAAGGAAGAGGGGTAGAGATGAGCAAAGGTATGGAGACAGAGAGAAATTCACCTCATGGACATGAAGAGGAGCAAAGGAAGATTAGGCTGAAAAAGGAGGTTGGGTCTCAGAGTCAAGAATTCTTTCAATCCATGCTTAGTGCTATAGTTGGAGAACTAAGTGAAATGGGGAGGACATTGACCCAAACAGAGTAAGACCCAGGCCTTGCCTTCAGGAAGATCCCAGCCTTTGTGGTAGATAAGACACACACACAGACACACAGACACACAGACACACACAGACACACACACACACACACACAGACACAGACACACACACACATGACTATAATTTAGATTCTGAAAGACCATGAGATAGGGTCCAAATGTCTGTAGTGTTTAGAAAAAAAGAAATAATTTTCTTACTGGTGAGACAGGGTAGGCTTCCTGGAGGAGATGACCCCCGTACTCATCATAGGACTTAGAGCTGGACAGTATTATAGGATCATAGGTCAAGGCCCAGATGGAATGACAGAGACTCTCTAGTCTAGCTCCCTCATTTTACAGAGGAGGGAGACTAAGGCCCAAAGAAGTGGAAGTGATAGTCACCTTCCACTCAGACATGCTGCTCCTCATACTTTAGAGTTCATCTAGTCAAATCATTTTGCAGATGAAGAAACTGAGGCACAGAGAGTAAGTAGGATTACACAGTTAATGAGTGACAAAGTCAGGATTTGAACAACCCAGGTCCTTCTGTCGCCAGCCTCGTATTCTTTCCATAACACCGCTGTGATCGTCCCATCCAGGGCCTTCTTACTTAACTATTTAAAAAATGCCATGGGCCCCTTAAGCATATTGTCCAGCAAAGCCTATGGTCCCTTCCTCAGAAGAATGGTTTTTAAAAATATTGACAATAGAAATAAATGCTAGATTTCATTTAGAAGTTAATGAAAATAAAGGTGTATTTTTTCCCTTCCAAGTTTATAAAGTCCCTGAAATCTATCTGCAGACTCCTTCTTAAGGAGCCCTGATCTTGATCAACTCCTTCATCTTATAGATGAAGAGACCTAAGGCCCAGGGAGGGAAACAGCCTTGCCCAGGGTCTCACAGTTGCCAAGTAGCAGAGCCACAACATAAATGCAGGCTCTCTGCTTCCAAATCTCAGGCTCTTTTCATTTCTCTAGATTATTTCAAAAAGTGAAAAGGGGAAGGAAAGACTTTCTAACTGTTGGGGACCTCCAAGACACAGAGCCTGGAGGGCACTGGCCAGGGCATCCTGTGTCATCCACGGCCATCTTACTTTGGGGTATATGGAGTCAGACCCTGGAGGTTTAAAGGGTGCTCCTCAGGGCTCATCTAGCCCAACCCCTTCATTTTACAGAGTTAGACACTGACAGCCAGAGAGCGAAAGGGGTGGGCCAGTGAGCTAGTTGGAAAGTTGAGTGTAGACTATATGGAGGACTAGAGAGGGGAAAGCAGAAGAAGGCTGTACCCTATGCACAGCACAGAATCACCTTGTCATCCCCACCCTGACTCCAAGTTAGTCCTAGCAGTTCAGGAGTCTGGGTTATAGGCTTATTCCCTGCTATGCTGAAAAATCAGCCAGGCAAGAAAGTCTTTGTGTAGGAGGTGGGCTTGAGGTGGAGTTTGAAGAAAGAACCCAGTCTGGGCCAAGGGCAGGTATACTTTTTTATAGCTGGTGGCCTAGAGAGACCATTGAATCACAGGCTTGGAAGGGTTTCATTTGACAGATGAGGAAAATGAAGTTAGAGAGAGGAAGTCACACAGTCAGTATGTGGAAGAAATCGAACTTGGATCTTCTGAACCTTGGCCTAGTGTCTTGTGTTTATACATGAGAGAAGTCAGGCAGAGATCAAAAGAAACCATAATCCAGCTTAAAACTGATAATTTCCCAGCTTTTAAAAATGAAACTAGACAGCACAGAGAAAAAGAGACAGTCTTTTTGCCCCCTAATTTTTGAAACATTTTTATTTAAAGTTTTGAGTTCCAAATTCCATCCCTTCCTCGATCCCTCCCCTTCTCCCTCCCTGAGATGGTAAGCAATCAGATATAGGTTATACATATGAATTATGTAAAACATTTCCATATTAGTCATTTAGTACAAGAAGACTTGAATAAAAGAAAAAATGAAAGTGAAAAATAGCACGCATCAGTGTGTATTCAATCAGTATAAGTTCTTTTCTCTGGAGGTGGATAATATGCCTCTTGGATCTTTGTATTACTGAGAAGAGCTAAGTCATTCACAGTTCTTCACTGAACAATATTGCTGTTTCTGTGTACAGCATTGTCCTGGTTCTGTCCACTTGACTATGCATCCGTTCATGTAAGTCTGTCCAGGTTTTTCTGAAATCATCCTGCTTGTCATTTCTTACAGCACAATAATATTCCATTACAATCATATACCACAGCTTGTTTAGCCATTCCCCAATTGATGGGCAACCCTTTGATTTCCAGTTCTTAGCCAGCACAAAAAGAGCTGCCATAAATATTTTTGTACAAATACATTTTTCCCTTTTTTGTATGTCTTTGGGATATAGACCTAGCAGTGGTATTGCTGAATCAAAGGGTATGCAGTTTTATAGCCCTTTGGGCATAATTCCAAATTGCTCTCCAGAATGGCTGGATTAGTTCACAACTCTACCAACAGTGCCTTAGTGTCCCAGTTTTCCCACATCCCCTCCAACATCCAATATTTTCTTTTTTTGTCACATTAGTTACTCTGTGTGTGTAGGTGTGATAGGTGTGAGGTGGTACCAAAAGATATGGTCTTGAAAGAAATCAGACTGTGGTTCTGACAAAGAAATAAGGCAAGGGGTTTGCAAAAAGTAATGCAGGCGCAGTCTGTTTAGGGCCACAGGTGTAGAGCATGGAGAGGTGGCATGATGGAGTCTGCCTCCTGCTGCCTGCCTGTGTCTGTGGCTTCTAGCTTTCCCTTCCCAGTTCCATGGTGCTTTGGGGAAGTCTCCAGTCCTGTCACCAGTCACCAGTGGCCAGAAGAGCCTGGGCTGAACACCATTTGGAGCTGCTCTGTGGTGCTGGGGAGTCCAGCTGTGAGATGACCTCCCCTCTCTTTAGAGATGTCCTCTTGTGTTTCTAGCAGCTCTTCTTTTGCTCTGGTAATCACTAGGATTGTCTGGAGCTTAGGATTATTCAGCTGGGCTCCTGTCCCAGTGGTACAGCCCAGGGAAGCCAAGACAGCCAGATTGCAGAGGCTTGAAAGAGATCGGTGGGATCTCCATTCCTGTCCTCTCCACTGGGTGCATCTCCAAGCAGAAAGGGGTGGGTTTGACCAGCAGTATCCAGCCTAAGGTCCCTCAACCCTCCTCTGTCCCTCAGCTCCCACCAGCATTGCCACCTCCAGGTTTCAGCTTCTCCAGGGTCCGGCTCACAGTAGAGAGACTGTTAGGTATATGACTCCTTATTCCTTAGGAGAGGGGGGGAAATGGGACTATTGTTAAAGATAGAAGACAGACTATGGAGGATGATGGGAAGAGAGATCCTGGTTATGCAGGGTGGGTTCTGGGCCATCACTGTTTCAGAGCCATGGGGATGGAGTTAATGACTTCGGGGTGAAGGGAGGAGGTGGGGTTGGCATTTAAGCTTTAAGGAGGCAGGGCTTGGTAAGGGTAGGAGATCTACAGTTGTCCCCCACATCCAGAATACCGTGTATTTGTTTGGAATTTATCTGGAATGCACAAATATGTGTCCATGTTGTTTTTCCTCACACCTAATAGAAGTTCCTTGAAGGCAAGAATTACTTAATTTTTGCCTTTGTATCTTCAGTGTCTAGCAGAGTGCCTGTAGGTACTTCATAAATGCTAGTTGTTGGTTGGTTGGTTGGTTGGTTGGTTGGTTGGTTAACTATAGGATGGAGGGTAGGAGGAGGCCAAATCCCAGTTACAGGAGATGTTAGAGGCACCTAGTCTGACCTTTATCTGCTCACAACATCCCTGACAAGTGGCCAGTCTGTCTCCACCTAGAATCTTCTGGCAATGGGTCCCCCTTATGATGGGAAATGGGACCAGGTGGGAAGGCTAGTTAGAGAGGCAGATTGTGGGGTCCCTCACACCTACCTTCACTCTTCCCTCTGCCACTGGAGGCCCCTTCCTCTCCACTGTTCCCAGGCTGGGGGTGGATCCTTAGATTCCCTGTAGGGAGAGAGGTGATTTCAATTTGGATAAGATAACTTGTCCACTGATTCCATGACATTGGTCCCCCAGTTCCATGGTCCTTCATGTCTGACTTCCACCCTTCTTATTGTTGCTTCTGGTTTGCTGTCCTTTAACTTGGCTTCTCTTTGAATCCCAGTTGTTCATGCTTCCCTACAAGTGGCTGACTTATCTAGATACATATTGAATCCCTTCCCCAACAGAACAGAAGCTCTTGATGGCAGGTTTTTGTTTTGTCTTTGTCGCCAACACATAGCAGAGGGCTGGGCACATTTTGGCGGGTCTAAATTTGTGGAGTCATCAGAGACAAAATGCCCAAATTAGCCTCCTTCCCTGCACCTCATGGTTTTAGAGTTGCCTGGGACCATTGAGACCATGGGACCAGAGACCATCAGGTCATTAAGTGACCTGATCAGGGTCATCCTGCCCCTATGTGTCAGGGATGTGACTTGAATCTGGGTCTTCCCAAATATGAGGCTGGTTCTCTATTCCCTACCCCACAGTGTCCCCCACCTGGTGTCCTCCTGACACCCCCAGTTCTTAGCACAGTGCCTGGCATTCATAAATGTATATTGACTGAGTGGTGCATGGTAGGCACCACAAGTAGGTGGCACTGTGGATAAAGTACTGGATCTGGAGTCAGGAAGATCTGAGTTCAAATTCAGCCTTAGATACGTCCTAGCTATGTGACCCTGGGTAAGTCATTTAACTTCTGTCTGCCTCAGTTTCCTCACCTGTAAAAATGGGCATAATAATAGCACCTATCTCCAAGAGTTGCTACAAAAATAAAATGAGATAATATCCGTAAAACACTTCACAAACTTTAATGTGCTGCATAAATGCTAGCTTTTTGTTTTGACATTTTGGGTCCTCTCCAGTTTTCTTTGGAGAGGTGGAGAGGGATCAAGGACAGCAAGAGATGGTACCTGAAGGGAGAATCTAAGACTAGGAGAAGCTGGGCTGGGCTGGAAGTATGTGAGGGGGAGAGGGGGAGGGTAATGGTTTTTTCTAAATCTAAGAGTCTCTCTAGCAGGATGTAAGTCCTCGAAGGCATCGCTGTTGTCATAGCAATAGCTAAACACATCTGTGGAGGCTTCAAACCCACACAGATGCAAACACACAGGCAACCTCACACAACACACACACACACACACACACACACACACACACACACACTGTCAGCAGCCACTCAAGCTCCTAAGAGCTTAGTCCTCAGTGAAGTCAGCGCTACAGGTAGTATGATATCTCTTTTGCAGATGAAGCAGTTGAGGCTCTGGGGGTTAAGGGACATCCCCAGCTAGTGATTAGCCAGTTACGAAATGCTAGAGTTGGGTTTCAAACCCAGGCTCCTGGCTTGGGGCCACTACCTCCCAGTCACACAATCTCATACAATGGCCCAGAGTGTCATGTATCAGCACATGCCCATCTCCCTTCTCCCCCTCCCCCAGTCACCAGGTGGTCAGGTCACACTTACCCAGGGAAGGCAGGAATCGATCCAGGTTGAACCGAGAGTTCAGAAAGGGATAAGCCAGGATGAAAAGCCCTGGGCAGGAGGGAGAAGAGGGTGACCCTGTGAGCCACTGTGATTCCACTTCACCCTCTGCTCTTGTCCTGAACCATCCCTGTGGGGCAGACTCGAAAGACAATCAACAATCATACATCTAGAGTTGGCCACTGAGCCCAAACCCTTCATTGTACAGGCCCAGAGAAGTTATGTGATCTGCCTGAGGGTCACAGAGGTGGCCAGGTTAGCAGTCAGAACATAAATCCAGACCTTCTGACTCCAGAGCAAAGGAGCATGTGGATTGGGGGTGCTGGGGAGAAGACGGAGACTTGGAGGTTTGGAGAAGGACTCAGGTGTCCAAGGTGGACAGACAATAAGAAGAATAAATGTGAGTCCTTGGGGAGGGTGGAAGTGGAAGGCAGAGAATTCAGGTCCCTCCTGCCTGGGAGCCCCAGGTGCTCCCATATCACCACCCTGCCCTATCCTGGCCCTGTGTTCTCTATCTCTGAGCCCTCTGCCTCCCACAAGCCTGGATCATATTCTTCCCCCTTCAGAATCCCCTCCTGATGGCTCTCGGCTCTATCATCCTGACTTGGAACCTCATGCTCTAACAGAGGATTTGGTAAATTAAGAAATTATTTATGAAGTACTTAACTTTAAGCAATAGCAAGATCCTGGTAGCAGAGCTTGAGTAAATGAAAGGAGCCCCCACAACTCCCTGGATATTTCTCCCATTGGGGATTTCCCTCTCTGACCACACCGGGAGTGTTGGCCTGGACTATAGAACTTCAGATTGGAAGAGGTTTTTGAGACCACCGAGTCTGCCCCTGTGGCTTTGCAGAGGGGAACTCAAAACCCCAAGGGGAGGCAGACCTTGGATCTCTTCCTCCTCCTCCTGTATCTTCCTCAGTGTAGAGCTTGGCACATGTCTAGGCACACAGGCTGTGCATGGAAGGTGTGAACGACTTGCTGACAGATGGATGGATTGCCAATATTCCCTGTGATTGTCAGGAGGAAGGGTCTCCAAAGCCCTCCCAGGGCAAAGCTCTTGCCCTGACCTCATGGGCTGGGTGGATCTGGGGCCGGGGCCAGGTCTAGACTTTCTGTCTGTGTCGTGTCACCAAACACAAAGGTTTCCAATGAGGCACTATCAGTGCTGAGCTTTGTGTCCAGGTTTGGGATCCCATTTTAGGAAGGATACTGACAAGCTGGACCTTGTCCAATAGAGAGCAGGATGGATGGTAAAGGTCCTTTAGTACAAGCCAAAAGAGGATGATATGAAGGGACTGGAGGTGTTTAGGCTGGAAAAGAGAAGGCTTGAGATGACATAAGAACTGTGTCCAGTCATCTGAAGGCTGTCACTTGGGAGACCGATGAAGCTCATTGGGCTTGGTCCCAAAGGGGAGCACTGGGAACAGTTGGAGGGAAGTTAGAAAGGCCAGCTTCATCGTGATGGCAGGAAGAACTCCCTGGTAGTTTGAGTGGGCTGCCTAGGAGGTAGTGAGCCTTCTGGCCCTGAAGGTGTTCAAACACATCCTGGAGGAACTTCAATTAAGGAAGCTGCACAGAGGATTCTGACTCTAGGGGTTTGGGCTGAGGTGCCTCAGAGGGCCCTTTTGGCTTCAGGGAGACAGTAAGTGGGGTGTTCCTGGTGGGTGGCAAGGAAGAGTTTGGGGGTTCTCTACCATGCATCCTCAGGATGTGGAGCTTCAGCTTTTGGGTGCTAAGCCCCATCCCTGCAGGATGGCAGCTTCCCTCCCTGGACCCCTTAGCCTGAGGCTCAACACCTGAGAGATGGAGGCTGAGATAAGGGGAGGTAAACTTGAGATGGGCTATCCTATTTCCTTCTGGGTCACGGGAATGAGGCCACTATGATATTCAACACTAGTGAAGCCAGCCCCACCCCCTGCTCCCTTCCTCTCTTCCCCCAGAGCTGGGTCACTGTACTGACCTGGGATGCCCAGAAAATCAACCAGTCTGGGATCCCACTGCCCTTTCTCTCCCCTGCACAAATAATGGTGAGGAATGGATTTCTAGGGAAACCCGTCGGCCTGAGGCTAGATTTGGGCAGATCTGAAACTCCAAAGCCCCTCTCACAAGCAGGTCCCTTGTCTAGCCTTCACTTGAAGATTTCCAATGATGGGGAACTCTCTACCTCCTGAAGCAGTTCTGCTGGGCAGGAAGTTCCTCCTGATATCTAGTTCAAAACTGCTATCTATTTTCAATTGCTTGTCTTGGTCTCCACCCCAGTTCCCTCACCCTTCTGGCTACCCTCAGACCTCTGCCCCTCAAACACTGAAGAGAATCAGGCAGCTGTCTGGGTCCAAGGAGGAAGGGGATGAATGGCTCCCCCTTTCCCTGCTCACATGCACCCACTGCACCACTCACCTCCAAGGACGGGAGGGAAGAGGCCAGGGGTTACTCTCCTGCCTTCATTGGGAGCAGCTATACTGTCCCAAGGTGCACCGCTGCTGGGAACAGGAAGGTTACTAACAATGATAATACAAGGGCCTTTGCTGTCAGCCAGCATCCTTGGGAAAGAGACAGAGTAAACACACTCCCGTTGTAGGGAAGGGTAGCCAGGAGGGTAAGGGCTTTTTCTAAGGTCAATTAAGTGTCGGAGTCAATGCTAGTCCAGGGCTGGGGCCATTGTATCATGCAGTCTCAATCCCACACTCAGGGTTTCCTCTGTTTCTCTCTTATAAACCGACTTTCTTCCTCATTCCCTCTCTTTAATTTAGAAGCTCTGACTCTAGGAACTCGTTCCAGCCCTCGATGGGAGGATGAGGGATGAGGGGGTGATTCGATCAGAACTTGAATCTTCAGGGAGGATTAGACAGCCTGGTGGGGGGGGAGACAGGCACCTCATTCCGTAAAAGGTGGTGAGGTGCACCTGTAGCCAGGCAGTGGGGTTGGGGATGGAGGTATGCACGGTGCAGTTAGGGGCACAGATGCCTGGCTCCCTCCCCTTTCTCTTAAGGAACTTTCCAAGCCATCTTTTCCCCAGGAGGCTCTCTTCATTCTCTTCTCCCCTCCCAGCCACCTGAACCCCTTCCACAAATGACTCTACTGCCCACTTTGTCAGCTCACCTTGTCCCCCTCCCTCCCATATCAGGATCTCTGCACTTACCCAGACCTGCAGCTCCGATGAAGATGCCCCCCACAGCGGCTGCTGCAGATGAAACAGACACCCCAATAATGATGCTGCCGGCCAGCAGGCCCAGGGCAGCACAGGCCAGCTGCAGGCATTGCAAGTCCTGGCCACTGATGGGAACATCCATGAAGGGTTGGCCTGGGTCTTGTCTCTGGCCACTGGGTATGAGCACCCACCAGCTCTCAGACACAGCAGTCCAGACCCTGCCTGGTCCTTAGAACCTGGGAGAATCCTCCAGTCTGTGGCTAGACTCCAGCAGGCTGGTCAGCGTCCTGGCTTACCTGCAGTATTGGCTAGGTACTGTCCCAGACTCATTCCCCCCTTCCCCACCTGTGCTGTCCCAGGCTCCCAGATCCTTCTTTGCCTCTAATCTCAGCCCTCCTTCTAGAAGATTCCCTTTGGATAGGGTTGCTATCTGGGTACCACTGAGGCAGGATTTCTGCTTGGGCCTTGGAAGGTTGGGAGGACCATGTCTCACTGTACTTCAAGCTGCCCACTGCCTACCTACTTCAGAGAGAACTCAGAAATAGCTTCTCCCCCACACATATCTTGCATCTGCTTAATGCTCCTTCCAGGGTGGCTGCCTGGGGACCCTGTGATCCCAGATGGGGTGAAACACAGAAACCACAAGGGTTCAAGTTCTTCAGGAGATAAAGGCAGGAGTTACATTATGAATAAGGCAAAAGCAACATGAGCTGGGGAGTGGTTTGGGATGGGCAGGGAGGGAGACAGTGCCTGGGCAGGGTAGATTGTGCCAGAAGGCTTCCACTGTGCCCTTGATCAGACTGGGCAGGGGAGGTGTGGTGCAAAGAGCCTGATATTGGGACAGGGAGGAGGTCAGAGGACCTGGGCTCAAAGCCTGACTGCCACTTCTGAGCTGTGTGACAGTGGACAAGTACCTTCTCTATGCTGTGACCCAGTTTCCTTCTTTGTAAAATGGAGTGTTTGGATTCAGTGATCTCTAAGAACCTTCTCAGTTCTGATAGTTTTCCTGTTAGTTTTCTAAGGTTCCTCCCAGCTTTTGTATCCTTTACTCTCTGCTCTAAGGTCTTCTTCCAGGCATTCTATGTTCTCTGTTCTAAGATCCCTCCCAGCTCTGACATTCTCTGTTCTAGGCTATAAATCTGCCGATCGCCAGAACCAATTGCCCCCTACCCCAGGACTCCAATGTCACCTGCCAATTACTCCTTTACCTGACACTCACTGTGGGTCTGGGTGGACTCTGGCAGGTGACCATTGGCAGTTAGGGGTGTGTGTGTGTGTGTGTGTGTGTGTGTGTGTGTGTGTGATAAGAATCTGCCTTCCCACGGCAAGCCCTGCCCCCTCTCCATAACTTCTCTCATGGGTCTGTCCATTGTCCCAGGCTCCTTGGATCACAGCTTTGGAGCTCGAGAGACTGCCCTCTTTTTACAGAAGAGGAAACAGTAGTTCAGAGAAGGGGGAGTGACTTGGAGTGTGTCACATGGGCACTGAGTGGCAGAGTAGGGGTCTGAGCCCATTCTTAGAGTCTAAACTCTGTACTCTTTCCACCAGGCCTCAGAAAAGCTATGCCTCTGATAGTCCTTGTGGCTCTGGGGGCTGCGGCTCCTGTGTGCAAAGCCTGCTTCAGCCAGAGTCTGACAATTCAATCAGTATTTATAAAGGGTTTATCATGTGCAGGACACAAGGTGCCAGGGACACAAAGACCAAACAGTCCCTGCCCTCAAGGAGCTTACAGTCTGTTGGTGGGTTATGTTGAGCCTCTTGGGTATCACTGAGACATGATTGGATGAAACCTAATTGCTGTACCCTGACTGCGAATGGGAATACCTTATTCAAAAGAGACAGGAAGGGAAAAGGGGTGGGGTAGCATTGTGTATTAAGAAGGCGTATTATCATTTCTTGGCTGATGATTCTCAGACCTAGTCATCCGGCCTGACCCTCTCTGTTGCCTTCCATACTCCCATCTCCAACTGCCTATTACACATCTTGAACTCAATGTTTCAGAGATATCTGAAGCTCAGCATGTTCAAAACCCAACTTAGCTTTCTTCCCAAACCATTCTCTTCTCCAAACTTCTCCATAACTAGAGAATAATGTCTGTCTCCTGTCTGCCTCCTCCCAGGCACCCAGGGTGCTAACCTAGGTGTCCTCCTTGACTCCTCCCTCTTACCACCTTCCCCATATCCAAGTCTACCTTTGTGACTTCTCTCTTATACACTCCCTTCTCTTCCTCTGATGCTGGTTGTTGTCCTTCAAAGAAGATCAAAATGACACCACTATGTTGGGGTCAATGTACAGCATC